>NC_085138.1:71661381-71889977 GCF_035046485.1 Aedes albopictus | reverse complement strand
CATCAGGAAATTTTTGGACATTTCTTTAGAAATTCTTTCAGATAGCCCTCCAAGAATAACTCCTTCATGTTTATGTAATTTTATGGACTGCTTCTGTAAATATCTGTGGAGTAATATCTCAAAGAATTCCTGGAAGAATCTTTTGGAACCCCAGGACATATTTCTGAAAAAACCGCAGGAGGCATTCCAAAGAAAAACCTTCTAGGCATTTCTTTGGTAACCCCTGACGATATTTTCTAAGGGACTCCTTGGAAGAAAGTCATGGAAAAATGTTTGAGGTAATCTCTTACTGATATTAACCCTCCAGCGCGCGCTGTTGTAAAAAGTACAACAGCACCAAAAATCCTCGCTCGTTGTATTCAACGTGCGCGTGGTGCAGTTTTGGTTGCTTGATGGCGCGCGTCCTGGAAGGTTAATGAAAAAAATCCTTTAACTACTGTAGGAGTCTTAAGTGATATTTCAGATGAAATTCTTTAGTAGAAATCCATATAGGAATTTCTGAAAAAATCCTTGGAGGAATTTTTAAATAAATTGTTTATTTAATTTCTGAGGATTATGTGAACAAATCAGGCGTGGCGCAAGTTTATCGCACAGAACGTAATCAATTTAATGACGTCAATTTATAGATCCTAAGACTTATTTATACGCCATTCTTGTACCGACTTTTCGAACCCTCTAAGCAGAAAACCCTCTCGAATGAGTGTAATCAGTTTCGTACTGAGTGGATAACTGACACTGAGGAAGATTACAAGTGGTAGTCGAAATACGCGTATCTGTCAAAGGATTAGCAACATAGGGCAGAATTAAAAGGTGCGAAACTGATTACACTCATTCGACGTCATTCTTGTAAAATTAAATTCAATGTGACGTAAACAATTTGTGAATCGTGCATCATTACGTTACATATGACGAAAAAATCAGTTAAATGTAAAACAAAACTACGTCACTTGAGCATTTATGGAAAATTTATGGAGGAACTTATAACACCTCTAAAAAAATATTCGAATATTTTTTTAAGAATCCTTGGAGAATTTTTTGCAAGAATGCTGGACTCCCTGGAGAAATTTATTAAATAATTTATGAGCTTCCCAAGCATGGAGTTGTTTTAGAAGAATTTATGATGGAGGGTACTGTATAGTAATTTCTGAAGATTGCATGGAATATATGCCTTGAAACATGTCATTCCTAAATTGCCATAAAAACCTTCCAAGAGATAAACCGAGGATATGTAGGAGGATGTGTTTGTGAACCAAATTAGATGACCGCTAAGGTTTTTTTTGATAATTAGTTATGGATTACAAAAGAGACTCGCCTAGTACTTGAAATTGAATACGTGAGGATCTTCAAAGTGTTGCTGTAAGAAATCACTAAAGAAAATCAAATGAAGATGTTACAAAAGATATACCTACTAGAAGAATTCCAGAAATATACATCTAATATGCAGAAGAAAAAACAATAGAAATTGTTTAAAAATTGCTATCAGGTTTAAATAGGTGATTCGTAAAGTGTTGGCGAGAAAAATCTTTGTCGTTTTCTCATCGGCATGGGAAATTTAGGTCGGCGGCGAGGAAAAATATGAACAGCGGCACGCCGGGTCAATTTAACTGGAGGCGTGTGGTTTCGCTTAATGCGTTGTTCAATTGAGTTTGCAGCTATACTTGACCACTACCAAGCGACAAAATCACCAACTAATTGTTGAACCACCAGATAGCTCTTGGTATCCTGAAGAACTTTGCCGAAGATGGCACTTTTCTATCTGCTCTAGGTCTCGGGATAGCGGAGTTTGAAGCTTAACTTGATAACTAGCACCACCTAGCGGGAAATCACGAACTAATTGTTGAGCCACCAGATTGCTCTTGACTTCCTGAAGAACTTTGTTCACGACGGCCCTCTTCTATCTGCGCTGGATTCCGAGCTAGAGATGTTTTCAATTTTACTTCACGACAAGCGCCACCTAGTGGCGAAATCACCAACTAATTGTTGAATCACCAGATAGCTCTTGACTTCCTGAAGAACTTTGCCGAAGACGGCACTTTTCTATCTGCTCTGGATCTCGAGATAGCGGAGTTTGAAGCTTTACTTGACCACTAGCGCCACCAAGCGGCGAAATCACCAACTAATTGTTAAACCACCAGATTGCTCTTGACTTCCTGAAGAACTTTGCCGAAGAAGTCACTTTTCTATCTGCTCTGGGTCTCGAGATAGCGGAGTTTGAAGCTTTACTTGACAACTAGCGCCACCTAGCGGCGAAATCACCAACTAATTGTTGAACCACCAGATTGCTCTTGACTTCCTGAAGAACTTTGCCGAAGACGGCACTTTTCTATCTGCTCTGGATCTCGAGATAGCTTAGTTTGAAGCTTTACTTGACAATTACCGCCACCTAGCGGCGAAATCACTAACTAATTGTTGAACCACCAGATTGTTTTTGACTTTCTGAAGAACTTTGCCGAAGACGGCATTTTTCTATCTGCTCTGGGTCTCGAGATAGCGGAGTTTGAAGCTTTACTTGACCACTAGCGCCACCAAGCGGCGAAATCACCAACTAATTGTTAAACCACCAGATTGCTCTTGACTTCCTGAAGACTAATTGTTGAGCTACTGTAGTTGTCACATTGCTCTTGACTTCCTGAAGAACTTTGCCGAAGACGACATTTTTCTATCTACTCTAGATATCGAGATAGCGGAGTTTGAAGCTTTACTTGACCACTAGCGCTACCAAGCGGCGAAATCACCAACTAATTGTTAAACCACCAGATTGCTCTTGACTTCCTGAAGAACTTTGCCGAAGAAGGCACTTTTCTATCTGCTCTGGGTCTCGAGATAGCGGAGTTTGAAGCTTTACTTGACAACTAGCGCCACCTAGCGGCGAAATCACCAACTAATTGTTGAACCACCAGATTGCTCTTGACTTCCTGAAGAACTTTGCCGAAGACGGCACTTTTCTATCTGCTCTGGATCTCGAGATAGCTTAGTTTGAAGCTTTACTTGACAACTACCGCCACCTAGCGGCGAAATCACCAACTAATTGTTGAACCACCAGATTGTTTTTGACTTTCTGAAGAACTTTGCCGAAGACGGCATTTTTCTATCTGCTCTGGATCTCGAGATAGAGGAGTTTGAAGCTTTACTTGACAACTAGCGCCACCTAGCGGCGAAATCACCGACTAATTGTTGAGCTACTGTAGTTGTCACATTGCTCTTGACTTCCTGAAGAACTTTGCCGAAGACGACATTTTTCTATCTACTCTAGATATCGAGATAGCGGAGTTTGAAGCTTTACTTGACAACTACAGCCACCTAGCGGCGAAATCACCAACTAATTGTTGAACCACCAGATTGTTTTTGACTTTCTGAAGAACTTTGCCGAAGACGGCACTTTTCTATCTGCTCTGGGTCTCGAGATAGCGGAGTTTGAAGCTTTACTTGACAACTAGCGCCACCTAGCGGCGAAATCACCAACTAATTGTTGAACCACCAGATTGCTCTTGACTTCCTGAAGAACTTTGCCGAAGACGGCACTTTTCTATCTGCTCTGGATCTCGAGATAGCTTAGTTTAAAGCTTTACTTGACAACTACCGCCACCTAGCGGCGAAATCACCAACTAATTGTTGAACCACCAGATTGTTTTTGACTTTCTGAAGAACTTTGCCGAAGACGGCACTTTTCTATCTGCTCTGGATCTCGAGATAGAGGAGTTTGAAGCTTTGCTTGACAACTAGTGCCACCTAGCGGCGAAATAACCAACTAATTATTAAATCCCCAGATAGTTGTTGACCTACTGTACAACTTTGCCGAAGACAGCATTATTCCAAATAAAGTAGATCTAGAGATATCGCATGTGATAACTTATGAGTGCTTCTACTGGTGAGTGTACATAGCAACCACTTCTACATAGCGCCTCTATCGGCCAAATTGCCAACTAATTGGATGATAGTTGGCATTGTGTGGTAGATCTATTCTAGTACTACAACTTTGCCAAAGAAAGTATGGTGCTATCTTGTAATGCGCCTGAGATATTCGCTCACACCCCCCATTAGGCGAAATCCCATAAGCTCTGTGATTCCCACAACACGGATTCCTACTGCACCCCCGAACCAACCGTGTAGTAGGAGTCTAGACTGTAGTACTTGGAACTGTCTCTTTCTCTCTTCTTGGCGTGACGTCCTCATTGGGACAAAGCCTGCTTCTCAGCTTAGTGTTCTATGAGCACTTCCACAGTTATTAACTGAGAGCTTCCTCTGCCAATGACCATTTTGCATGCGTATATCGTGTGGCAGGCACGAAGATACTCTATGCCCAAGGAAGTCAAGGAAAACTTGAAACTGTCATGTTTGTTGAATCAGGCTGGGTCTAGTGAGCCAGGTGAATCGACTTCCCACGATGACGACGGCAGAAACGAGCCATCAACCCTCTCATTAACGTCGATCGAAACAAAACAAAAAAGCTCCAATATGGCACCGCCCACCAATAGGGCGCGGGTGCGGGGGCAGCGATGTTTGTTTGCATGATGGTGGAAGCCTGATAACAGACAGTGGGTGTGGATATGTGGTGAACCAAAGGAGGAGCAAATGTTATCAACTGAGGGTTACCAACTTCCCACGCTGAACACCGCCCGTCACAAATAGCGATTACGTTGCCAAATCGTTGCCGCGATGATAAAAAAAAACACGCTCTGATTGACGGAGTTTGAAGGATCTTCTCAGTCAAGAGGTACCGTGGTGCTCTAAGATCGAATCTGTGAGAGGCAACAATATTTCTTTGCATTCTTTAGATTTGGGCCGGTGTATCTCCTGGATAGCTGCCACATTCACGCAGAAATTGTGCAGTTCATGAGCCTGATGTATGTGTAGGTTCATTCAAGTTGTCACGTACAAGATTTGGCTTTCCAATCGTTGTTCTTAATTCATTGCCGGGTCTTTTTCTATTGAACCAAGCCGTTTGCTCTATTTGGAACAGACCTAGGGTAGTGGAGGTATTTTGGACCGGGCAGGTATTTTGGCCCACCTAGGGAATTTTATGATATTTATCACATAATCTCTACTAAATCTTGGTAAATTTTTATTGGAACACGAAAAGTATTCAACTATGTGATGACCTTTATTTTGGATGTCAGTTAAATATGCTGTTCAGTATCAAAAATAGAGAAAATGTTTTCACTTCCAATGAAACGCACGGAAAAGCACCAAAAACAAAGAAGGTGACAAATTTGTAGTCGGCTTCGAAGAGGTCTTAAATTTTACAAATACATATTTATTTCATGTGAACGTAGTTAGGGCCTTGTAGGAACTCAAAATAAACTGTTCTTAACCTCGGTGGAGCGATAATATTTACTAAAATGGTGGTTTGAGGTATGGCCAAAATATGTTCAACATAATCAGATGTGTACATATTTTGGACCACCTATCAGATCTATCTCTCCAGTTCCTTCTAAAGGGAGAAAACATTCATGCCAATGTAATGTAATCTAAAAACAGATAAATAGAATAGGCTGGAACCTCCCGTGATCTGGGTTGTTATACGTTTATTTTACAATGAGATTGTTGTGGGTTCGATTTGTTCTAACAACCTTTAGCCAAGTTAAAAATTTCGATTCGATTTGTGTCCTAACAACTTTTCGACAAGTTGAAATTTTCAGGTGTTCAGTCATCCAGTAAAGAAAAGTTGTTCTTCTCGGCAATTAGTTGATGACTTAGACAATGTGTTATCTAATGTATGTTTGACAATTTACGTATCATTCAAATTACTTTATTTTTGATGGCTTTTCCACTCATTACAATATGCGTGGAACGCCTTTGTATTTAGCAGAATCACTAGACCTTCACACTTCCTATGAAGCGTTACGTAATTTATGCATGGTGACTGACGTCATGCAATAGTTAATAAATACACGTTTTGGTAACATTTTTTTTATGAAACAACATATTACAATGCGTAAAAACTGGCAATTGCAACAAAATTTCATCTTTTTACCGTTACGTAATTTTTAAACGTTCCGTGTCTCAAAAAGTGAATAGAAAAGATGTAAACTTCACGTTGCTTTAACTATGTTTAAATTTTTGCTGAGGTAGCCTTCATTTCATCAATCAATTGAAGTTTAATTTGGTGGGCCAAAATATATGCACTTGGTGGTCCAAAATAAAATCAGGTGGTCCAAAATAGAAGCCCGAGATCCTTCAGGAGTTTTGATATTTCTTGTATTTACTACAACAATTTTGAGTTTTGTTTGGCCTTTTCCGACAGAAGACATGTTGCTCTACGTAATGTTTACTGAAATTATCCATATTTTGAAATGGGAATCTTATTTTTTCGCTGAATTGTTCATCCACTTCCTAAAGGGGTCCAAAATACCTCCCTTACCCTATGCGCCGACTATATTTTGCTCGGCGGTGGCGTGAGGGCCATTTTTGACCGGCGGCGGCGACGTCATCGGCGTCACGCCGGTGACAGCTTTTGGCGGCGGAGGCGGCGGTGGCGTGAATCGGCGTGACCAAAATTTGACCCTAATGTTAACATTGGCAAAGCAAAGAAGTTGTCATTGAGCTCTATAGTTTGTGACATTACCGCATTACAGCTACCAAACTTCATAATAAGGTTACACTATTGACACTAAGGAATTCCCGAATGGTTCAAAGAGGAATCTCAGAATAAATTCCAGGAGGAACCTTGAAGAAACTCCTGAAGGAATCCATCAAGACAATTCTGGACTAATATCTGCAGGAACTGTTGTATGGAACCCTGGCGAAACTTCTACAGGAATCTCTGATGGTTCAACTCTCTTAGGGAGATCCCTGCAGAATTTTTTGAAGAAATCCCTGATTGGAGTTTTAGAGGAATTTCAGAAGAAAACCAGCAGGAATCTTTTTGCCGACGACGTTCAAATTTACTATGATTGTCATGATAATTCAGCCGCTTCCATTTCGATCAAAATCAACGAAGATCTAGCTAGGGTTCAGGAATGGTTGTCTATGAATTTGTTATCCCTTAATATAAAAAAAAACGCATGCCATGTTTATCAGTACCAGCAGAGGAAATTCAGTATTACAGCAAACAATCATTCTGAATAATGAAATTATTGAGTTCAAAAGTCAGGCAACTTGTTTGTGCGTCATTATTGAAAACAATTTTGCTTTTGATACGTTTGTTTTTAAACAATGTGGAAAAATAATTGCAGCTGTAAGAACATTGAACAAAACAAGCTCATTTTTGAACGTAGAGACTAAAACTAAATTGTTTAAAAGCTTGATATTTCCTCATTTTGTTGCTTGTGACTACCTCTTTTCAGATGTTTCTTCATTTGCTCTGTCTAGATTACGTATTGTACTTAACTCGTGCGTACGATATGTTTTTAATTTGAATAGATTTTCTAGAGTGTCACACCTGCACTATCGACTAATTGACTGTCCATTTGAGAAATTTGGTTCAATGAGAAGTTGTTTGTTCTTGTTCAATCTCGCAAACTCAATGAAACCCGCGTATTTATTTGAGAAATTGGAACCTTTCAGAATCAACCAATCGAGAAAATTTAGAATATCGCGAGTTCATAGCCCAAAGCATGGAAAGTCGTTTTTCGTCAGAGGAGTGATTTTATGGAATCTACTTCCCAACAGTTTAACGCTAGAGAAAGCTTTTGTAGCATTTAGGAGGAAATGTATTGAATACCTATAAAGGGTGATACGGTCAAAATTTGGTCACACAATTTTTTTCATAACTTTAGACTGCGTACACCAAAACAGCTGATTTTTGGATCAGTAATGTTACATTATATGTAGCTTATACCATAAAATTTTCATCAAAATCGAATAAGTATTTGTTGATATATAGATAAAACCATCGATCTACCTTTTTAAAATTTTGTGCGAAGGCGTTCCATAGTAAATTTTCGGAAATTCAAGATCAGTAAAGCACAATTTTGATTATAAAACTACCAATACTGCTTTGATTTTTATCAAAATTTTACAGTATAATACTATTATGAAAATATGTTCTTTGTAAAATTTTGAGCCATTTTGTATGAATACTGCCAAAGTTGTAGCAGTTTGAATATGAAAAAAACTGACCGGGTGCCACTTAAGCAAATATAACTTTGTAACGGCTGGATTAAATTGAATGAAATTTTTACACAACATTTTGATATGCATACTTCACATACTGAAAAATTTTCATTGAAATCGGCTAAGTATCTCTGGCTCTATAAATAAACCAGTAAAAATGTGTTCTTATTTGTGCACAAAATTTTAAAATTACAGATCTCAGGGTTCAACAATATCTCCGCAAATACTGGACCGATTTTGATGAAAATTTTATGGTACAAGCTACATATGATGTACCATTACTGATCCAAAAATCAGCTGTTTTGGTGTACGCAGTCTAAAGTTATGAAAAAAAATGTGTGACCAAAATTTGACTTGACTTGACAAAACTTAACAAAATTTGACCACATAAACAAATATAACTTTGTAACGGCTGGATCAAATTGAATGAAATTTTTACACAACATTTTGATATGTATACTTTACAAACCGAAAAATTTTCATTGAAATTAGTTCAGTATTTCTGGTTCTATAAATAAAAGAATAAAAATGCGTTCTTATTTTTTAATCCTCTTTGTACAAAATTTTAAAATTGCAGTTTTCAGGATTCACAATATCTCCGCAAATACTAAACCGATTTTGATGAAAATTTTATGGTACAAGCTACATATAATGTACCATTACTGGTTCAAAAATCAGCTGTTGCGGTGTACGCAGTCTCAAGTTATGAATCAAATTGTGTGACCAAATTTTGACCGTATCACCCTTTTAGTTTGTAGTTGATAATTAATTCAACGAGACCAATTGCATTATGTCAAAATACGTGGCGCTTATTCTACATGGATATTCTTTTGTAACATTTATAACAGGCACATGTTTCATGTTACTAAATAAAATGGAATAAATAAATAAACCTTCTAAAGAAATTCTAGGAGGATTTCCCAAATGAGTTCAAGCAGGGATCCCAAGAGTATTACAGCATGCATTTCCAAAAGAATTCCAGAAGGAATTCCCGACAGAATTCGCGCGCGAGTTTCTAAAGAAATTTGAGAAGGAATCTCCTAAGGATTTTTAAGAGGAATGAACAAAAAATATTCAGCAAAAATCCCAACGAATTCCCAGAAGGGATCCTCAAAAGAATTCCAGTGGGAATTTCCAAGGGAATTAAAAAAAAATCTCAAGGGATTTCTAGGAGAAATCCCCGCAAGAATTCTAAAAAATATAATCCCCGATAGAGTTTCAGGAGAAAACCCCAAAGGAATTATAGAAGGAATCTCTGAATTAACTCTAAGAGGAATCCCAGATAGAATTCCAGAAAAAATTCTGTAAGGAATTTCATGATAAACCATCGAAGGAATTCCGAAGAAATTTTAAGAGAAATGAATTTTAGGAGGAATCCTCGAAGGAAGTGTAGAAAGAATCCCCGAAGTAATTACAGGAGAAATCCAAGCAGGAATCCCAGAGGGCGTCACCGAAGAAGTTCCGGGATAAATCTCCGAAGGATTTTCAAGCAGAATCCTCAAAGGTGTCCAGGAAGTCCAGGAGAAATCTCCAAAACAATTCAAGAAGCAATTCTCGAAGGCACTCTAGGAAGAATCCTTGAATACCAGCAGGAATTTTCGAAGGAATTGTAGGAGAAATCACCGAGGAAATTCAAGAACGAAATCCTGAATGAATTCCAGGAGGAATTCTGATTATTAAAACTGCATTATTAAAATTACATGAGGAATTTCTGAAGACATTTCAGGAAGAACCTCCGGAAGAATTCTAAGAAGAATCACCAAAGAAATTCCAAGAAAAACCCCCGAAAGAATTCCAGAATGAATCCACGACGGAATATCAAGTGAAGTCCTCGAAAAATTCCAGGAGGAAATCCAGGAGGAATCCCCATAGGAATTCCAGAAAAAAATTAAGGGAATTTGACAAGAAATCCCCAAAGTATTTCTAAGAGGAACCATCAAAAAATATTCAGGAGGAAACCTTGTAGGAATTCCGTAAGAAACCCCAGAAATAATTCTCGGAGGGATTCTCGCAGGAATTCCCAGAGGAAACCCAGAAAGAATTCCTGGAGTAATTTCCAAGCCAAATAAAGAAAAAATCCCTAAAGGATTTCTAGGAGGAATCAACGAAAAATATCCAGAAGAAATCTCTGAAGGAGTTCTAAGAAAAAATCCTGATGGAATTCTAGAAGAAATTATCAAAGAAATTCCAAGAGGAATGCCCCAAAGAATTCCAAAATAAATTCCCGAAGGAATTCTAGGAGGAATCCGAAGAGGATTTCCATGAGGAATTCCATGAGGGAACCCCGAAGGAAGTCCAGGAGGAATCTCTGAAGGAAGTCCAGAAGGAATACCCGACGGAATTCCTGGAAGAAATTCTGAAGGAATTTCAGTAGATATCCCCGAAAAAATTCCAGGAGAAATCCCTGCAGGAGTCCCTGAAGTCCCCTGAAAGAATTCTGGAAGAAATCTCCGAAGGATTTCAAAGCGGAAAACTCGGAGGATTTTCAAGGGGAATCCCCAAAGGAAGTCCAGGTAAAATCTCCGTGGCTATTGTAGGAGGAATCCCCGAAGGAATTTAAAGAGAAATCCCCGACCGAATTCCAGGAGGAATTCTCGACTGATTTATAGGAGAAATCACTGAAGCAATTTCAGAAGGGAACCCCGAAGGAATTCAAAGAGGACTCCTGAAGGAATTCAAGAGGAATCCCCGCAAAAAAACCAGAAGAAATTCCAGAAGGGATTCTAAGAGGAATCCCCAGAGGATTTCCATGGGGAATTCCCGGAGGATTCCAGGAGGAATCTCCGAAGCAATTTGGCGGAATTTCCGAAGGAATTCCAGAAGGAATCCCCGAAAGAATTTCAGGAAAAATCCCTGAAGGAAGTCTAGGAGGATTCCCTAAATGAAGTCCAGGAGAAATTTCTGGACGAATTTGATGAGGAATCCCCGAAGTAATTCCTGGAAGAATCTCCGAAAGAATTCCAAGTGGAATCAACAAAGACTTCCAGGAGGAGCCGCGAAGGAATTCCAGGAGGAATCACGACGGAAAATGAGGAGGAATCCCCGGAAAAATTTAAGGAGGAATCCTCGAAGGAAGTCTAGTAGCAAACCCCGAAAGAAAATCTAGGAATCCCCGGAGGATTTCAAGAGGAATCCCCTGGATCTTTCCGGGTAGGTGCAAGGATTTGCAGGAGGTATTCTCTAAAGAATTCCTGGAAGAATTCCAGAAAGAAATTGAGGAATTCCATGAAAAATCCCTCAAAATATCCTAGAGATATGGATAATTATAATTCTAAGGAAATTATTGAAAGAACTCCTACAAGATTCCCTGAAAAAAACTCTTGTAGGAATTCCTGAAAGAACTTCTGGAGAAATCTCTGATGTAACTCCTGGAGGAATCCGTGAGTCTCCCTGGAAAAATCTCAATCTCAATCTAAAATCTGAAAGAACCCCAGGAGGGATCCCCAGAAGAATTTCCGGTAGAATTCCGAAAGGAACTTGTCGAGGAATTCCCTAAGGATATCCTGAGGGAATCTTGGAAGGAACTATAAATAACCTTCTGGGGTAATCCCTGAATTCTCCTGGACGAATCCTTGGATCTTCCTATATGATTATTTGAAGGAACTTCTGTAGAGATTTCTGAAGGAACTTCTCTAGGAATCCCTGAAGAAATGCAGGAGGAATCTCTGAAGAAACATCTGCAAGATTCCCTGAAACTCTTGGAGGAATCTCTGATGGAACTCTTGGATTAGTTTCTGTAAGAAACTCCTGTTGGAATTTCTAAAGGAACTTCAAAAGAAATCCCTGTGGGAACTCCTAGACTTATTTTTAATGACCTCCTGCAGAGTCCTGCAGGAGTTGCTGAATAAATATCTCACTAGATTCTTGATGGATCTCCAGGTGGTATTAATGAGTCCTCCTGAAAGAATCTTTAAAGGGACTTCTGGAAGGATACCAGAACAAACTCCCGTTGAAATAGCTTAGAGAACTTCTGAAGGAATTCCTTATGAACGCCTGAAGGCATCCCTGAATCCTCCTGGACCTATTAGTGAGATCTCTGAGCGAACTCCTGGAGAGACTACCGAAGAAACTCCTGAAAGAATCTCTAAAAACAAATCTTGAGCCATCCCGAAGTAATTCTAAGAGGAATCCTCGAAGGATTCTTGAAAAATTCCAGGAGGGATGCTAGAAGCAATTTCTGTAGGAACCCTTGATGAAACTCTCGGATTGATCCCTGAATTATCCTCTTGAGCAATCCCCACTGAACGTCAGGAGAAATCCCTTGTTGGATTTCAAGAAAAATTTCCGAAGGATCTCCTGGACTAGTTGCTAAAGAAATTTCTGTAGAAATTCCTGAAGAAACTTTTGAAGGAATTCGCAAACTAATCTCTGAAGGACCTTCTATGAGAATCCTTGAAAGATATTTTCGATGAATCTCTAGGAGGCATTCCTGAACTCTCCTGAAAGAATTCTTTGAGTTGTCCCTGAAGGTACTCCTGTCGAGATCTTACTGAGAGATCTTCTGAAAAAATAATCAATGATGAAACTCCTGGAGGCATCCCTAAAGAATTTTCTGGGGGAATCCTAGGTGGATCTCCTGGAATCATCACTGAATTCTTCTGGAAGAATCTCTGAAGGAACTTCTGGAGAGATGCAATTGATGAATAATTAATAAAATCTAATGAAAAATTAAAAAAACAGTTCTAAGACTTGAGAAATCAATTCAGTATTCAGTATTTATTCAGTTTAACGTTAGCCTATAGTTATAAACTTTTCATTAGGTCAAGGAAACATACATTATAGATTAATACAAATTGATACAAATTGTTTGAGTAGCAAGTGGCGAAATTAGTTTACATTTTCTTTTACATTTTAGTTTAAATTTTCTCTTATGTGTTTTTAAATGAAGCTATGGTTGGCTGTAGTTTTGCCGCAAGTGGCAAACTATTCCAGGTCAGCGTTCCGGATACAAGAACGCTTCTCCGCGCTGATGTCGTGTGCCTTGGTACGACGAAACATCGGGCACGGTCGTACTGTCCTTTCTGCAGATGTTGGAGGATGTAGTTCGGGAGCGCTTCGAAGTAGGCTTGTCGCATGAAGCAATTTATTCGGTTGCGATAGTTCGTCTGAAGGTCATGACCGAGAATTGTGTCACGTACTGCAGCTGTGGATTCCCTGCGGCGGATACCGTAGACAAACCTTACGGAAGCCTTGAAGCACCGGTCCAGTTGTTCTCTGTGTGCTGCAGACAACCCGTTGTAGTACACTACATCACAGTACGTGAGGTACGGAATGATGATTGATTGTACTAGTTTCTTGCGCGTAGAGATCGACAGAACAGGAGTAAACCGCCTGAAAGTTCGAAGGTGCCGAAGACTCTCGCTGTTACGTCGTTTACCTGTCCAGTCCATGTCATGTGTTTGTCCATTCGTAATCCCAGATTAATGACAGTATCCGCGAAAAGAATGGGCTCACCACAGAATACAATTCGATCCCTGTTTCTGGAGAAAATTATTGCTTGGGTTTTTAGGGGATTTGGATAAAGAGAATTCAATCTAGCCCAGCGTTCAATAGTGGAAAGGTCCTCATTAACTGTTGCTATCAGTCGATCGACGTCCTGTGCTGGTCCTGAAATGTAGAGCTGTAGATCGTCAGCGTATAGTTGGTACATAGTTGCATTTCAGTTGTACTGGTATGCTGTTTATGTACAAGCTGAATAATAGGGCACTCAGGCAGGAACACTGTGGTGTACCGTCAGGTACTGGTCGTTCGTTCGATGTTTGATTTCCAACTTTAACCGTTTGGCTACGCTGGTTCAGAAAAGCAGCTACAAGCTCGCAGGCCTCATCGGAAAAATGGAACTCACTTGCTAGCTTTCTTCGCAGATACTGGTGGTTAACGCAATTAAACGCAAGAGAAAAGTCTACCAAAACCATGACAGTGCACTGGTTTCGGTCGAACTTGGTGTAAATGTCATGCGTAACTTTGACAAGGGCGGTGGTGGTGCTATACCCTCTCCTATATCCTGATTGGTGCTTAGCTAGTAGAGGCATTTCAGGATTGTCCAGGTGGATCGAAATTTGATGAAGTAGGATTTTTTCTAGAATCTTCGACACAGCTGGCAGGACGCTTATCGGCCGGAAATCCTTCGGAAGACTTGGGTCGGAAGACTTGGGAATCGGCGTCACAATTGCCTTTTTCCAAATAGAAGGATAGATCCTGCTATCGATGATGCTGTTGAAAAGGTGTACTAAGATGGGCAAGATGTGTGGACTAAGCATCTTGATGAAGCAGATAGGAACGTTATCTGATCCCGTGGCATTAGAATGAATTTCGGACATTTTCATCGATACCTCCGCCGCGGTAGTATGGCAGAACCGGAAACGTGGACGTCTCTGATCGATATTGCGATGCACTGGTTCATCATTTGTAGCTCCAGAGTTGATGGTTTCGGGAACAGGACGAAGGAGATTGTGTCCTTCCGCAAAGAATTGATTTAACGCCTCTGGATCAACTTGGTCGGACTGAAAATTTTTCTTTGCGTTGTTGTGGACTCCTTCACGTTTTAAATTGCTCCAAAGTTTCTTGGCGGGCAAATCACTGCCGAAATATTTCTCACCATAACGTCTTTTGGCCGCCGAAATGAGAGACACCACGCGATTTCGTTTAGTGGTGTAGTCGGCCCAATCGGTACTTCCTCTTCTACGATTCGGGTTGCGAGAATACAGTGCGTGTGCGAGATCTCTGACTTCAATTGCTGCCTCGATTTCTCGAGTAATCCAGGGCGTCCTTTTGTCATAAACGGTAATTGTCATCTCTGGGGCATGGATATCCATGAGGCTCTGCAGCGAATTGGTGACTTGCTCTGCTTTCACGTTGACGTTTTCCGTGTCACGGGTATGCTGTCAGTCTAGTGCTAGATAGTCTGCTTGTAGTCGTAGTTGATCTATTTCCTTGAAGTTTCTAACCACGATTCGTTGTGGAGGCAACTTCCTCACCTGCACATCAGATATGAGAGTAACTATTTCGTGATCAGATATACTGTTGGGGCAGGTCTTTGCTACTACCACGGACTGAGGAGAGTCCGTGACAAGGAGATCGATTGTTGTAGCACTCCTTTCTGCAATACGCGTTGGAGCAGTGGGGAGAATCGTCAGGTTGAAGAAGCTGTGGCTGCGATTTAGTGCTGTAAGGTTGCCGGAGGGCTGTGTAGCGGTAACATTGACGTTGTAGTCACCGGCAATGAACAGTCGGTCCAACCCGATGTCTTGCAGATCGAAGATTAGTTTTTCGTAGGCTTGGGGAAATAGTGGGTTGGAGCAGGAAGGATTGTAAACTACGACTACACCGACGTTTAGCTCATTAATTTTGTTCTGTATTACGAGGTACATATTCCAATCTGGAGGCGATTGGCACATCGGCGTCGAAAGTTGATTTCAAAACGGTTCTGTATTTCACGCCTTTCTGTACATAAACGGCGACACCACCGCATGATCGGGCGCCGCGACCTCTGCTGGTGGGCAGCGAGTTCTTGACGAGATTGTATCCTGGTATACGAATTGGACCGACCGGTGCAGATGATTTTAGCTTCGTCTCGGCGATAGCAAAAAAGTGATATGGCGTTCGGTTTAGAATAGTTTTAACACCGTCAATGTGAAGTTCGAGACCCCGAACATTGAGGTGTCCGATGCGTAGGTTTGAGTAGTTTGTTCTTGACATAATCGTGCGGGTAATCGTCAGCTGGTAGTTATTGGAGTTCACAGTTGAAGGCAGGAGTTGTTGGGTGATTGCGCGTCGAAAAAAGCTGTTGTGTCTGGATCTGTATCAGGACCGACTAATTCTAGCAGTTGCTGGATGCTCGTGACTGGCGTGTAGCGCTCCTGGTTCGGTAACCGAATCGAAATGTTGGCATTTTTCACGAAAACTGACTGGACTTGTTTCCGCTGCTTCAGGCGCAGGGCCAAGTTACGAATACGGAACGTGTCCATAGACAACATTTCATTCACGGTGAAGCGATACTCGAGGGGCAAATCAGAAATCAGATTGCACAGCTTGGCTTCTTTGTGTTTGTCATAATATCGCTTCAGAACTTGATTCCTGATTTCACGGCTGCTGAATTCCACAAGAATTGTTGGAGTCAACGTGCGGTCGGTCCACTTGGACGGCTTCACGGGCATACGAAAGCAGGTTTGCACATGAGAAAAGTGATCGTCCACACCAAGGAAGCTCAGGAAACCCTTGACGATATCACACACATTTTCACCAGTTCGGTAAGGAACTTTGTTGATGGACATCCTGCAACCGTTTGCACGCTGGGAACAGGTGGTTGCCATCCTTGCACCAGATTTGATTATTTCCAACTTCTCTTCTATTCCTTCGACCAATCTCACGTTAGCAAGACGCTTTTCTTCAGACCGGTTCACTTCGGTAAGCTTAGTGCGGATAGAATCCACCTGTTTCTTAATGAGTGTCTGGAATTCGACAGCATCCTTTTGGAGTTTTGCTAACGCTTTGGTCATTTCTTCGATTTGCTTTGACATGTCTGTCATTTGGTCCACTTCCTGCTGGGATACATTGGGAATTCGTGGAATGAGGCATCCGATCACACAACATTTTTCTGCACTGAAAAATGTAGTCCTTGAAATCCGGAAACAGGGTATCGTTGATCCGTACGCAGTCAGCGTGGAACCACCCGAGGCAGGAATCGCAGCAGATCCATCGGATTTGTACGGATTTCGCTTTTTTCACTCATTTTCGTTTCTTTATACACACTTAAAATTGATTCTTGAGCTCGGCAGAAAATATTGCTGATCTAGATCGGCAACATACGATTTTGCCGGTATCTCGGCAATCGGCATAGGTTTACTGAGATTTACCAAACATATTTGCCGAGATATCAGCAAAAGATCTGAATTTTTCAAAGACTGGCAGAATTTTTTGCTGAGAATGTCAGCAAACAAAGAAAAAACTGAAAACAGTAAATCTTTTTACCGAGATCTCGGCAATGATGCAATGCATTGTCGAATTTCGCCAAAAGAGCTGTCAGTTTTGATTTCACCATTGGGGCAACCTTTTTCCAGAGCTGTGAAAGTGGAAGAACCGAATCTTTAATTACCTCATCAATTTGTGATAAAAAAAACTGCTGTATTCAGCAATCAATTAGAGGATACGGGAAACTGTAAGAATAAAAAATGTACGTAAGTTATAAGAATGTTTAATCTATACTTTTTTTTTGCAGAACGAATGAAGTTGCTTCGGGGAAGCCCGTTCGCACCGTGCTTGACCTGATACCATTATTAGCCAATGATTTGCGGATTCCGGTATTTAACAATTTAACAATTTACGCTTTAGTCAAGTAATAAATATATTGGAAGCTTTTATTTTTCTCAAATTTTCATTGAATCTGATAATTTTCATCCTTTTTCTTCTTCTTCTCTTCCCAAAACAAGCAATCAAAACAAACCAAAAGTGCCGAGATTCAGTAATTCGGTTTACTGAGAATCTCGGCAAAAAAGTGACAGCAGCCAATTTCGGGATTGCCGAGATCCCGGCAAATTCATTTTTTGCTGAGATGATTGCCGAGCACTCAGCGGTGCCAATCTCGGCAATTCGTTTGCCGAGATTCGGCAAAAAAAAACTAAGTGTGTAACCGGTGGTTCTTCGAGACCGCCGGCAACACAGATATCCTCATTTCCCATTGTGATACGGACACTACTGCTGACGATTAACGCTTAATATTTAATGTTGCATTATGTTGAAGCTGTCACTCGAGATTCGCGATTGAGGTTGGGACGGCAGGAAAGGTTTATCACTAATTTACGCAGAAAAACGCGAAAATTTCACAAAACAACTTTTTAAACGTCTACTACAGGTAATTACATTACGACACGGATAAATTTGTTACTAAAAATTGATCAAAGTTCTAATTTTTCCGGAAAAAATTGCGGAGCGAAATCAAAACAAACCGTTCGCAAGCAGAGTTGCCAGACAACCAATTATTGTACACAAACTTTTATGATAGTGATCGTGAGTTTTATTTTGTCTCAACTTTATGTAAACTTAATTTTGTTCGTGCACTGATCACCGGCGTGAAAAATGAAAATCGGCAGCGTGACAAACAGCGACGTATGGCGCGCCGCCGATACCCCAGTCGGCGTCGGCGTGGGACAAAAAGTGTCGGCGGCGGCGGCGTGGCGCGGCGGCGCACAGGTCTATTTGGAAGGCAGAAGGTTTTCAGAAGGCTGGCTCTAGAATTGCTCCGACCAGGTGATTTCATGGAACCATTAAATCCTCGCCTGATTCAAAAAGTTTAAAGCTACATAAAAAGCTCCAAATTTCCTCCTATTCCCGTTGCTCACCGCAACGCAACGCTCCGATCCCCACAGCGAGCAAGTAATTCTATTATTGTTCGCGCAATGAACGCCTCCCCCCGGGTAATTCAATGTCCATTTTCACATGATATATTGTCCACTCCCGCGGGGTCGAGCATCATTCTGGCGCGCCACTAGTAGAGGAGAATGGTAATAAATTCTGCTTCATTTCAGCCGAACACATTCAACGTCGTCGTCGCCGCTGCTGCTGCTTGCAGCTCTGCGGGACGTGAGTGTGTATGAACGCTCGGTACCTACGTTCTTTTCTCGAACCTCGGTGTGGACAGAGCTGCTGGCTGGCTGGTTGCTCCGCCGAAGGTACTAACATCAGAAAACAATGACACGAAGTTGAGTGCAGACAGGCGACGAAGGTTTTCCAGCGGACTCAACCAGCTGCAGGGGAGGAGCCAGTGCGAAGGGCGGAAAAGCGATGTTGAAATCATTATTTCGTACAGAAGTGATTTATGACGGAGTTTTTCTTCGCTGGTGATGGCGCGTGATGAAGCTGAAAATGAGCTTGTATACATCGCAGTCGCTTGCTAATTTTTTTGAGTTGGTTTTTTCGAGAGATGTGTTTCTTCCATAGTGAGCGACCTTAAGGCGGTCATTCCTCAATGGGATTTATCTCATGAGCGCTTGCACGCTGACGTCATCACTGTCTCCTTCTCTTTCTTTCCTTCGGCGTCGGTCCATAAAGCCGTCCTTGCCCTCAAAAAAAAAAAAAAATTAAGGGCAATGTTTACAAATCGTATGGGATTTCTTTTAGGTTAGGTTTTCGCTGCAAACCTCTATTCAAATGAGCATTATGCCATCGTATTTGCCCGAATACAATCAGTGTATCTTGCAAAAGCTTGGAATTTATAAAAGCTTAGCAATTTTGATGATAGACACTTCGATCGCTCCCTCATTCTATCACCATTTGCCATCGATTCATTTGCATCCAACCAAACTACGAACGAACAGCAACGAATAACAATGCCAAGCGAATGACACATCGCATTACACTGGCGATGGGATTGCGTGGTACGTTCAGGACAGCCCGTTTACTGAATCTTTATCAATTCGCTTCAGCAAAGAATAGTGAATAAGAATAGAATGAAGCCAATATAGCGGATCCATGAAGTAAGCAAAGTTCGCCAACTTTTGTACGCAACCATGAAAATCGTTTTGTAAATCGAACTTAAGTAAATCTTACTACATTTGAACGACTGATACTGAAGCATATACACGATATTGCACGATATTGGAAGTGGTCTGTCGCGTCGTTGATGACGCGAAAGCTGCACAATTCTTTAAATTAAACTTAAGAACTTGTTGTTTCGAAAAAGCTATGCTATTTCTGAACCTCCTGGTCCTGTCCTTAGACATCGTCCACAAATTCCGTAACGCTCTAGAAGAGAAGGCGACTTCAATATTCATGCCTTACCCTGCCCTACTAACATATACTCCTGTCGTAACGAAAGATGATATTAGAAATCACATCTTGTCGCTACTGCAATGGTAACCATAATCACCTGTTCGTTTTCATCCGAGCTCCGCTGCTTTTTTTTCTTCCATCGACTCGGCTAAAATCGGAGCTTTCTTGTCCAAGCCACCGAACTAGCGTCGCCGTTCTCGCATTGGGTTCGGCTCAATGTGCCGTCCCGCTCATGGTTTCGCTTCAGACAGTTGCAGCAAACCTTCGTTAAGTTTTGCTATTTTATGCCGTTTCCACGCTGATTCGCTCAGGGATGTCACAAATAGTGCGTATGTATCTTTTTCGATACACACAGAACTAAATTCAACAAAATGAATTAATATTCTAATCTTACCCACTACAACTCCTTCCTGAGACAACTGTGGGAATGCTGTGGATTCCACGGTTTCTAGTAGCAACGATTGTCGAACTAACATTTCGACAATGATTTTTCATAAGGGCCTAACTGACTTGATCGATTTCTCTTCGTCGACTCTCTCTTTCGCTAATAACTTGATCAAAACGAATAAAATCATTATTCTTTTTGTTTCTATAGCAAGATGCAGTCATCTCCTTCGCATTTCAATCAACAAATTTTGGGAAAACTCAATACACATTCTGTCAGTTAGGCCCTAATGAAGAATCAGTGTCGATTTCTTCTCTTTCTCGAAGACCGTTAGGACGTGGCCGGCGTCGTTATTGACTTACAAATGTCGAACTCTCGAGTTGTGCACATTGAGAATGGTAAACCTCCGGGAATTTTTAAATGAAATCTTCGGGATTTTCTCAGGAAATCCTCTGGGAATTTCTCAAAGTATTCCACAGAGAATGCCTCTAGGATTTCGTCTAGGAATTCCTCAGGAAATTTCTCTAGGAATTCCTCTGGTACTTTCCTCAGCAATTTCGCTGGAAAACTCTTCAGGGAATCCTCCTTCCTGGTGGATTCCCCGACGGAAATTCCTGGACGAATCTCTGGAGGAATCCCCGTGAGAAATCATGGAGAAATATCCAAAAGAATTCCTGGAAATAATCCCGGAAAAAGTCCTGGAGAAATAACTGAAGGAATCACCTTGGGAATCACCGGAGAAATTGCTGATGGGAGTCATTGAAGAATTCCCGGAGAAATTCCTAGAGGGAGTCGTAAAGAAATTCCTAGTGGATTTCCAGGAAAAAATTTAGAAGGATTTCCTGAAGAAATTCCTATTGGAATTTCTGGAGAAATTCCAGGGAAAATTTCTAGAGTCATCCGCGGAGGAATTTCCAGAGAAATTCCCGGCGGAATTCATGGAGAAAACAGAGAAGAAATTTCTGGAGAAATTCCCAGAGGAATTCCTGGAGAAGTTCTCAGAGCGTTTTCTGAAAAAAAGTCACGGAAGACTTCCTGAAGAAAGACTTCTTGGAGAAATTTTCAGTGGATTTTTTTTGAAAAAAACGGAAGTGTTCCTGAAGACATTCCCGAACGAATTTCTGGGGGGATTCCCGCAGGAATTCCTGGAAGAATTTTAGGATGATTTCCCAGACAATTTCTTGAAGAAATTTCCAAAGCAATTCCTGGAAACCTTCTCGGAGATATTCCTAGAGGAACTCCTAGAAAAATTCTCGGAGAAATCCAGTCTGAAGAAATTCTTTAAGGAATTTCTGAGGAAAATCCCGAATTCATGGAGTAATTTCCGGAGGAACTCATCGAGGTATTCCTGTGGAAAATCTCGGAGGAAATCCGGAGGAATCCCTGGAAAAGTCCTGCAGAAATTCCCAGAAGGAGTTCCTGATGTGCGTTCCAGAGGACATCCTGGAAAATTTTCCAGAATAATTCCCGGAGAAATTTCCTGAGGAATTCCTAGAGAAATTCCCGGAGAAATTCTTGGAAAAAAATCCGGAAGAGTTTCTGTAGAAATTCCCGGAGACATTCCCGGAACTGAACGGAGCAATATGGTGGCAATAGCAATAGCTTGCTGAAGAACTTTGTTGAAGACGGCATCATTCTATCTTATCAGGATTCTGAGATATAGAAGTTTGATCATTTTTTACCCTGGCGCCACCTAGCGGACGATTCTCGAACCAAAGACGCCATTGCCAGATAGTTCTTAGTCTGCTGATCAACTTTGCTGAAAATGGCATGCTTGTACCTCATTTCATTAGGGTATCGGGATATACGTGTTTGAATTTTTCAGACACAAGGCGCCACCTAGCGGATAAATCCCAAACCAAAGACTTTACTATCAGATAGTTCTGAGCTTGCTGAAGAATTTGGCCGAAGACAGCATCATTCTATCTTATCAGGTTTCTGAGATATGAGGGTTTGAACATTTTTTACACTGGCGCCGCCTAGCGGCCGAATCACGAACCAAAGTCGCCGTTGCCAGTTAGTTCTTAACCTGCTGAACAAATTCGCCGAAGACACTATACTTCTATCTCATCGGGATCTTGAGATATACTTTGCGCAAAGTATGTGGCCAATTTTGGTACCCCAAGACAATCCGGAATAACTCCGGAACCATGTGGACCAGGCACCCATGTCCCCGGCATCAAAAACTAGAAGAGTTTTTCGGGAAGTTGTGAAAATTTCATCAAAATCCATCCAAAAACAAAAAAGTTATGACCATTTTTGTGCTTTTCCGAAGGTGCAAAATGTACGATGGCTGGATGAAGGTTAATCACGGAGTACCAACTACGATGTGTACGGTTATCTTTGCTTTGCCTTCGCTCTGCTTTGTCCCTTGGTATTTCTTTTCAGAACCGTTCCAAGGGGATTCATAGTTGTTCAAGAGATTTTCAGGGGGTTTCTGGAGGTTTCATAGCCGTTACAGAGGCGTTGGGGGCTGTCCATAAACCACGTGGTCATGAGGGGGGGGGGGGTTTCGGCCAATGACCATTTTGTATGGACGAATAAAAATTTTTGTATGGACTAATGACCACGCGGGGGGGTTTGAGAAGTCCCAAAAAATGACCACGTGGTTTATGGACAGCCCCTTGCAGCGGATTTCAGGGCGTTCTATAGGTTTCAGAAGCGTTCCAGGAGGTTTCATAGAGTTTCAATAGCGTTTCAGTATTTTAAAAGGGTTTCAAGTGTGTTCCAAGGAGTTTCAGATAGTTGCAAGGGATTTCAGTGACATTTTAGGGGGTTTCGTGGAGTTTTAATGGATTTCAGGGGTGTTACAGAGCATTTCAAGGGGTTACAGGGGCTTTTTATCCTGAGTATCCTAAGGGGTTTAGGCGCGTTTCAAGGGCAATCCGAGGATTTTAAGGAGTTTCAGTGGTGTTCCAAGTGATTTCAGGAACGATAATGGGGGTTCAGGGGTTTTCAAGAGGTTTTAGCGGCGTTCCAGGTATTTCAGTGGCTTTAGTTACATTCCAAGAGGTTGTATTGAGTTTATATGGTGTTGCAGGGCATTACTTGAACCCTTTTAGAGTTTTGGGGGTTTTTAAAGTGTTTCAAGGGTGTTCCAAGGGGTTTCAGGAGCGTGTCAGGGATTTTCAAGAAGTTTTCAAGGGATTTGGAGGTGTAACAGGCGTTTCAGGGGCATTTCAATGGCGTTCTAGATGATTTTAGGGTGACCCAAGGGGTTTCAGCGGTGTTCCAGGTGATTTTAGGGGCTATCCTGGGGTTTTTAACGGGTTCAGGTTCAAATGTTTCCAAATATTTGCACCCCCTATACTGATACGCCTCACGGAAATGTTTTCAATATTACGACTTATCAAGGCAGGGGTGACCCCTGCATGAATTGATTTTTTTCTGTAATTATCGCGAAAGGGGCAACAAGAGCTTTTCTAAAGCTTTTCACTGAGAATTCTTTGAGAATGTACTGTTTTCCATGTACTTCTTTAGAATTTTCCACACGGTTATCTTATAGGCACCGCCAGAACTTCCATTGGAGATTCTTTACGTTTTTTTTTTTAATTTTCCGGAATTTCTAGGGCTATTGCAGGAATTCCTAGAATGATTTCCGCAAGAATACCTTCGTAGGATTTTCTTCGGTATTTTTTTAATTCTCCAAAGATTCACGTTGAAACTAGTTAACGTTTTTTCCTAGAAAGTCCTTAAAAAATACTCCAGGGGCTCATTCAGCGATTAATGGAAAATTTCTTCAATAATTATTGCTACAGAAGTTGGTGAATGCATTCCTTCATGTTTTGCCTTTCTCGTTCACCTAAGTGAACTGAAAGGCTATATGTTCACTCAAAAAAAAAATTTCGATAGGAGGCTCGGAGGGTCAAGTCGCATATACCAATCAACTCAGTTCGACGAATTGAGATGATGTCTGTATGTGTGTATGTATGTGTGTCTGTGAACAAAATAAGTTCACTCACTTTTAAGGCACTTCCCATTGGCCGATTTTTCGGATTATAGCTCGAATCGAACCGGAATTTTACCGCATTGTTTGCTATTGAAAATGATTCGGATCGGTCAAGGCGTTTCGGAATTATGGCCAATTTAGTGATCCGGACCAGCATTTTTCACCCGAGCGACAGGTGTAACAGCCTGCTTAAGTTGGTGCGCGACGACCGCCACACGGTGTCAATATCTCGATTATTATCGAACATTCATGTACCTCGGATTTTTCTTCGAAAATCATTGGTATTTGGGCTATATATTCATAATCAGAGAACTAGAAAATATTTCATCGGCGAAAATTTTTCCATACATTTTGTATGGGACGTTTTTTGGGCTTAAATAGTAATTATTGATTTTTAGTATGGGAAATAGCCAAAAACTCAGCTAACTTAAATTTTCTCCGATAGAATATTTTCAAATTTTGCATTTATACATTATAGCCGAAATTCTAACATTCCATGAAGAAAAATCCGAGGTACATGAAAGTTCGATAATAATCAAAATTTTGACACCGTGCGCCACGACTGACGCCGCAGCCCGCAGCACACCACGAGAACGAAAGTAAGAGAGAATGTGAGAGAAAACGACGAAAGAGCGGCGCTAACGTGCTATACAT
Organism: Aedes albopictus; assembly: GCF_035046485.1. NCBI lineage: Eukaryota > Metazoa > Arthropoda > Insecta > Diptera > Culicidae > Aedes > Aedes albopictus. Next base: position 71,865,168 of record NC_085138.1, on the reverse strand, counting down.
ATAAGCAAAAAAAGTCTAGAGCAGGGTTGCCACATATACAGATTTTTCTGTAATCATACAGATTTTCTTGCAGCTTTTCATACAGAATTCTGTATGTACAGATGTATAGATTTTTGGAAATGATACAGATTATACAGATTTTTCAGAAACTTACAGAATTTCAAACAGATTTTTCGCGAAATATTACAGATTTCATACAGATTTTTGACAAAAAATGGTGATACAGATTATAAAGATTTTTGAAAGGCAAAATACAGATTTAAATGTGGCAACACTGGTCTAGAGTTGTCACCCATCACTAACGAACCACGTATGAGTGTGATGATGATCCAGCCCATCCCAAATTCTCATAAATACTGTTTTGGGACCGTTCCTAAACCACGTAGACTATATGGGGCGAAGGGGGTGGGTCTGGCCAAAGTCTACGCCAGGCAGTGTTGCCACATTTAAATCGGAATGGCGAATCAGTCGTAAGACCGATTGCCCCCCTCCCCCTAAAGTAATACGCCATCGAAATGGGACAACTGGCATGGATACCCAGCGCTTCGACGCCGACTCAAACCCACCCGAGTACATGGGCTGGGTGGAGGTGGCTAATCGAGCATAGCACCCAACCTCACTGCCATTCATGGTTCGATAGCGATGGCGATGCTAAGAGACGGGCGGGAGGCAGCCGAAGGTTTTCGTTTTAAATTACGTTCGTATAGGATATTTACCTAGTTGATCGCGGATACTGCCTTTCCGCGTTTCGTCGCGAAACTGGGCCTAGTTTTGAAGTGCATCCTACCAAGGTATTTACATATTCTAAGGTAGTCTTAGATATCAAAACTGGTTGAGCGGCCATTATTTTTTCACCGTGAGAAATTCTGAAAACAAATCCCCCGCCACCTCAAATTTCTTTGAAATTTCGCTTCCTCTGCTTTTCTCCACAAACTAAACGTCATGCTCAACCTTACAATATATAAAAACCTTGGTCTGGTGCGCGCGCACTGAGCGAAAAATTCACTTTAATTCCACTGGAAATCTTAAGTAGATTTTTTCCATCTAACTAACTAAACATTTGGAACCCAAATTATTTGATAGTGAAAATATTTCACTGGAAAAATCCAATAGAATTTAAGTGAAAATTTTCACTACAAAATCATATGTAGTTTAAGAAGATTTTAAGTATATTTGGCATTACATAGTTTTGATAAATTTTGTTTCTGATTGAAAGCATTCAAAAATTTGGTTCATCTCCGTTACATCGGAGACCACCAAATGGTTCCATTGAAAGAAAGGGAACATCGGAAATCACAGAACATATTGGCATTATCATATTCATGCATGGTTCGTTAGTGATGGGTGACAACAACACGCTTCTATTTTGCATACTATCGGCTGCAGTAAAATCCACTTGACAACCATATACAATCTATAATACGATACAGTGCGAAATTTCCAATAACTTTTCTTTGAAGTCTCACTATGTTTTCAAGCGGCTTTCACTTAATCCATGTAAATTCACTGATTAAATCATTTTCGAACGGTTACTTGACTTTTTCCAGTGAAATTGAAATGAAATTTCCTCTCAGTGCGGGCAGGATCAGGATCACGCACACAGCCAGCGGTGATGCGCGGACCGGACAGCTGACTGGTTGGGTTGGGTTTCGGTTCGGGTGGCTGTGGGTGGTTGTTGGGTGGTGCCGCGCCATTCGGATGGACCGAAACGAATAAATTAGATTGATGGATATAAATAAAATACGAGCAAAATAACAAACAAAGATTGTCTTGGTGACCGCGATCGATAGCATTAGCGCAGCTTTCAGTGAGTCGCATACGTTTTAGGTATCAAATATTTATTGTTGTGAATTTTTCATCGACTGTTGCAGAAAGTACATTCCAAATTTCTGCTATGCACTAAGACAAATAAATGATCGAACCATGCAATACTCCATTGCACGAAGACGTCATCAAGAAATCGCTCTCTTTCTCTCCTACGGGAAATTAAAAACCTTAATTAATCCACCTAGCGGTGATGGTGCCTTTCTCGTGCTTTAAAATATCCTTTCAACAAAACTCAAGCGACATGTTGATGACATTGACATAAATACAAAATGCAAACTGCTTGCTAAATCTACTCAATATGGATAAAATGTATAAATGTAGCATAATATCCAATATTCAGAAAATATAAGACAACGATCCACAATTCAAACCAAACATGTGTCATGAAGCCGCAAAATTTTGAAACGTCATTTTAGATTTTCCGGTCATCATTTTATGACTCCGGATATCTACCCCAACTAAACTAACCGCCATCTTGAACATTGAGACACCATCTTGGATGTTCTGGTATTCATTTTTGGACTCTGCACCTAAAATTACATAAAATAGTCGCCGTATTGAATTTTGGCATGTCGTTTATGATTTTCTGGTTACCAGTTTTGGACGAAGACCGGCATTCTTCCCCATTCAAACTATAGTCATATTGCAGACCTTGTGAAACAGCGCACAGCTTGGGTTTTCTGATTACAAATTTTGAATTCTGGACATATTTCCATACAAAATATGCCCAAAATGCAAGAATTAAAAATCCTGTAAAATAGTCGCTGACTTTAATACTGAGCCATTATCTTGGATTTTAGACCGCTATCTTGGATACTCTGGTGGACTTCGAACATATTTCCCATACCAAATACACTTATTTTACATAGTTTTAGAGCTCAAAATTCCTTAAAACAGCCGCCATCTTCTGTTGACGCGATCAAATTCTTATTTTTCTTTTCAACGTTGACCCATCCTGCTATAAATTTACACCTTAGGAAACTGAAATGGTACGATTTGATGAGATATCGCTTTAGTTTTGTCTATATTTTGTTCTCTTTCATATATGAGAACTTGGACCTATTCGTCACTGTTGTCCATACCTAACGTTTATCAGGTCATTAAACAAAGCCACGATTTAATTTTTCACATGAACGTTGGTTCTGCTACACAACAGCTAGTCTCTAATGTGATCTAAGGCTATTTTCTTGCTAACTGTTCATTAGATTATCAAAAAATCTGCGATCTGATGTATCGTATGTATGGGTTTGATTCATTTTTATATTTGGTAATTTCTTCAAAATATTAGCTAATATCGTGCTCTAAGCTTTTTATTAATAACGAGCTCGAAATTCATAATGAACTACATGAGCAGTTCCACCACGTCGGAAGTTTAGCCACATGCCTGCAACAGCTTGTATAAATCAGTTTGTAAAACCAAACCTGTAAAAGATACCTATATCCGTATGCATCTAGGACATTGGAAATTCTCGATACTGCGAGAATGCGATTTTGCTACAAATTCAGAGTCAAATTAAATTTAGATAAACAATAAAAATTTATTGTATCCCTTTAATTGTCAAACTAGGATAGTTTTAAATGTCATACCATAGATTGGTCATACTGCTATTAAATGAATGGACCACATTATTCATATTCATTCATTTATTTAGTTAACATCAAATTCATGATAATACTGAATCAACAATTTGCCGCCATAATACTCGATTTGCAGCTGCAGCTCTCCAACGTCGGTCACGCCCAACACTCGCCAGATCACGCTCCACCTGGTCCGCCCATCGTGCTCTCTGCGCTCCACGCCTTCTTGTACCAACCGGATGGTTAGCAAACACCAACTTTGCAGGGTTGTTGTCCGGCATTCTTGCAACATGCCCTGCCCACCGTATCCTTCCGGCTTTGGCTACCTTCTGGATGCTGGGTTCGCCATAAAGTGCAGCGAGCTCGTGGTTCATCCTTCTCCGCCACACACCGTTCTCCTGCACGCCGCCGAAGATCGTTCTTAGCACCCGTCGCTCGAAAACTCCGAGTGCTTGCATGTCCTCCTCGAGCATCGTCCACGTCTCGTGCCCGTAGAGAACCACCGGTCTTATTAACGTCTTGTACATGGTACATTTGGTGCGGGGGTGAATCTTTTTTGACCGCAGTTTCTTCTGGAGCCCATAATAGGCACGACTTCCACTGATGATGCGCCTTCGTATTTCACGGCTCACGTTATTGTCAGCCGTTAGCAAGGAACCGAGGTAGACGAATTCTTCTACCACCTCGAAAGTATCCCCGTCTATCGTAACATTGCTGCCAAGGCTTGTCCTGTCTCGCTCAGTCCCACCTACCAGCATGTACTTTGTCTTAGCCGCATTCACCACCAGTCCGACCTTTGCTGCTTCACGTTTCAGGCGGGTGTACTGTTCTGCCACCGTTCCAAATGTCCTAGCAATAATATCCATGTCATCCGCAAAACATACAAATTGGCCGGATTTCGTGAAGATCGTACCCCGGCTGTTGAGCCCGGCTCGTCGCATAACACCTTCCAGGGCGATGTTGAATAGTAGGCAGGAAAGTCCATCACCTTGTCGTAGTCCCCGTCGAGATTCAAATGAACTGGATAGTTCACCCGAAATCCTTACGCTGTTCTGCACACCGTCCATCGTTGCTCTTATCAGTCTAGTCAGCTTCCCGGGAAAGCTGTTCTCGTCCATAATTTTCCATAGCTCTGTGCGGTCGATACTGTCGTATGCCGCTTTGAAGTCGATGAACAGGTGATGCGTTGGGACCTGGTATTCACGGCATTTCTGGAGGATTTGCCGTACGGTGAAGATCTGGTCCGTTGTCGACCGGCCGTCGATGAAACCGGCTTGGTAACTTCCCACGAACTCATTTACTTTAGGTGAAAGACGACGGAAGATGATCTGGGATAGCACTTTGTAGGCGGCATTCAAAATGGTGATCGCTCGAAAGTTCCCAAGCAACACACATGTTATAATAGAGTTGCGACAGCGCAAGTTTTGGTTGTATAGAAGTTTGTTTTACGTAATTCTAACATTGTGTTGAAATAACGTAAAATAAACTTCTATACAACCAAAACTTGCGCTGTCGTAACTTTTATATAACATGTGTGTTACTTGGGTTCTCACACATTAACTTGTCGCCTTTCTTGTGGATGGGACAGATTATCCCTTCCTTCCACTCCTCCGGTAGCTGTTCGGTTTCCCAGATCTTGACTACTAACTGGTGCAGACAGGTGGCCAACTTTTCCGGGCCCATCTTGATGAGTTCCGCTGCGATACCGTCCTTACCAGCCGCTTTGTTGTTTTTGAGCTGGTGGATGGCATCATTAACTTCCCTCAGCGTGGGAGTTGGTTCGTTCCCGTCCTCTGCTGCACCAACATAGTCATTTCCTCCGCTGCCTTGGTCCTCCGTGCCTACATTCTCTTCGCCATTCAGGTGCTCGTCGAAGTGCTGCTTCCACCTTTCGATCACCTCACGTTTGTCCGTCAGGAGGCTCCCATCCTTATCCCTGCAGATTTCGGCTTGCGGCACGTAGCCTTTGCGGGATGCGTTGAGCTTCTGGTAGAACTTGCGTGTTTCCTGTGAACGGCACAGCAGTTCCATTTCCTCGCACTCCGCTTCTTCCAGGCGGCGCTTTTTCTCCCGGAAGAGACGGGTCTGCTGCTTCCGCTTCTGTCTGTATCGCTCCACATTCTGTCGGGTTCCATGCTGCAGCATTACCGCCCGCGCTGCATCCTTCTCCTCCAGAACCGCTCTGCACTCCTCGTCGAACCAATCGTTTCGTCGACTACGTTCTACGTACCCGATAGTGCTCTCAGCTGCGTTGTTGATGGCTGCTTTGATTGTACTCCAGCAGTCCTCTAGAGGGGCCACATCGAGCACACCCTCGTCCGGCAACGCTGCCTCGAGATTCTGCGCGTATGCGGTGGCGACATTCGGTTGCTTCAGTCGCTCTAGATCGTACCGGGGCGGCCGCCGGTAATGTACGTTGTTAATAACGGAGAGTTTTGGGCGCAGTTTAACCATCACCAGGTAGTGATCGGAGTCGATATTAGCGCCACGATAGGTCCTGACGTCGATAATGTCGGAGAAGTGCCGTCCATCAATCAGAACGTGGTCGATTTGCGATTCCGTTTGTTGTGGTGATCTCCAGGTGTAACGATACGGGAGGCTGTGCTGGAAGAAGGTGCTACGAATGGCCATGTTCTTGGAGGCGGCGAAATCGATGAGGCGTAGGCCATTTTCGTTCGTCAGCTGGTGGGCGCTGAACTTTCCAATCGTCGGTCTGAATTCCTCCTCCTGGCCTACCTGAGCGTTTAGATCCCCTATGATGATCTTGACGTCGTGGTTTGGGCAGCGGTCGTACTCGCGTTCGAGCTGCGCGTAAAATGCGTCTTTGTCATCATCAGTGCTTCCGGAGTGAGGGCTGTGCACGTTTATTATGCTAATGTTGAAGAATCGGCCCTTGATCCTCAACCTGCACATTCTTTCTTCGATCGGCCACCAACCGATCACGCGCCTCTGCATGTCGCCCATCACTATAAAAGCTGTTCCCAGCTCACGTGTGTTGCCGCAACTCTGGCAGATGGTATGATTACCTCTAAACGTTCGCACCATAGATCCTGTCCAACACACCTCCTGCAGCGCTACGATTCCGAACCCGCGGTCCTTCAGTATATCGGCGAGTATGCGGGTGCTCCCGATGAAGTTGAGAGATCTGCAGTTCCACGTACCGAGCTTCCAATCGCAAGTCCCTTTTCGTCGCTGTGGTCGTCGCCATTGGTATCGGTTCGCATAGTAGAATAACTAGCCACAGAAGTCCAATGCCGCGACTGTTCGTGTGACTAACATCTAGTTTGCCACGCCCTTACAGCGTCAGCAGCGGTACTAGAAGTGTCAAGTTAATTTTGTTTACCATAACAAAATGTCCTCTACAAGATGGACACTTTAAAATAGTAAATTAATGCAATTAAAGTTATTAAAATAATTAAATAAGAAAACTGACTACAGCGCCATTGGAGTTCTAGTGTATTTCTATTGTTCGCATTCTTCTCTTGTTGATTTTCCGGTGCTAGTCTTTTTTACGGCTGGCTCGCAGGGCCTGACACCAACCCACTAACCCAGGGAGCTGGGCTTACCTTCCCGGAAGCTACGGGTTCTGCATTGGCATTTCCTCCAACTACAGTGCTAAATAGCTAGGCTCGAGCGCCAGTCTTCGCCGGGGGTGGTGTTTTTAATGGGCGCCCAAGAGATAATATTTTACCTGAGCTTCCACCCCCACATTATTCATATATTTCTATATAAGAAATATAAAAGAAATATAAAAAAAATCATATATTTCTTCTATTGATCCGGTTCTAGCGATGGCTAGACCCACATTCAACGGCGGCGGCTGATTTGCTGCGTTAAGATCTAATTCGTGCATCACTCTTACGAGTTGACTTCATGTGCAGCAAACGGCTCAAACATCCGTCATCATTTTTCGGAAACGTGATATCAGGGATCGTCCATAAATTTCGTCACGCGAAAATTGCCGATTTTCAAACCCCGTTCCCCCTATGTCACACTTTTTGTATGAGAACTCTAAAAAAATGCTCACACTTTCACACTTTGCTGAAGCCCCCCTCCCCATCAACGCGTGATGTATACGCTCAAGAATTTTTGCCATGTTCCCAAACGAGTATCTGGCGAACAGGATGCTGATTAATCATCAAAACAATCATCATGGAGCATCCATTACGTACGTCACGCTAAAATTGGTAATGTACTGCTCATATTCGCATAGTCGATGCAAACACCACTGGCAATGCCACCATACAAAAGCTAATATCTAACGTGTCTGCATATTTGAGATCAGTTTTATTCAAAAGATCAAAAGATTTAACCCTTAGTTAGATGTAAATGCGGTAAAAATCTTGAACTTTATATTTATTCATTCTTAAAAATACAAAAGTATGTTGTAAAGTACAGTGGCGCTTACATCGACTATGCGAATATAGGCAATGTACATCCCCACCCCCTCTCGCACGGGGTTTTCTGTGCGTTTTTACGAGTCAAACTATCCCAAACCCCCCTCCCACACCGAACGTTACGTTTTTTTATGGGTATTCCCTTATATAATTTTTCTTATAAGAGAAATAAATGTTCTTATTGGCCGTTGGGTTTTAAGATGCTTTATGAGAAAAAATTCTACTCAGTTACTGAGATGGATTTATTTCAAATTATTTTTTTTTCCTGCTCAGTTTCAGTTAGAAGTGAGGCAACTCATTGAGTTGTCTCAGTTTTAACTTAACGGTTTTAACTTAAGAAAATAAAAGTCTTTTCTTTTTCTGAGTAGGACCAACTCAGTGACTGAGTAGAAATTTACCTCGGTGTATGAATGTAGTAAGGCAATGGCACGTCAGGTAACGGGAAAGTGATAACGCTAAGTTGCATACATCTGGGCGTTAAATTGGATATTTAAGTAAGACCAACTCATTGGCCAAGTGGAAATATTTCTGCATGAGTGCACGTTTTCGTTTTCACCGAGAAAAATTTCTACTCAATGACTGAGTTGGCCTTACTCAGAAATCGAAAAATCCTTTGTTTTCTTACTCAGTTTCGGCTAAAAGTGGGACAACCCATTGGCAATGGGTTGTCCCACTTTTAACGGAAACTGAGTAAGAAAACAAAGGATTTTTCGATTTCTGAGTAGGACCAACTCAGCCACTGAGTAGAAATTTTTCTCTGTGTTCAATGAGCCATTTTACGAGACGTTTCGGATCAGCTGATCGCTCATTTAATGAATGAAAATTTGACAGGAGGTTGCGCCCAAGCCCGTGAGTGTTAATATCAATATCAACACTGTTGTCGTTTCGTAAAATAGACTATACCAAAGGCACAAGCCCAATGTTCTCTATTCCACAGGTTCGGCCCATCAGACAAAGTGGAATTTGTGATGTGATATTTTTAAAGACTTTAAAAGTGGCGCGAGGAGTTGCTAGGACATATTCTACCCTATCCTACCCACAAAAAATGCTGGGTTGGACAGTCCATATGTCCTACCCACACTCTTAGAAAAAATCATGTAAATTAAAGCTCACTTGGATGCACATAAAAGGAGCGGCCCGTTTGAGACAAATTTACGTCTTCTATCACAAATAAAGTCGAGCTAGCAATCGCTAGAGCCGAAACGAGAGATAAAACATACGTATGTAAAAAAACAAACAGGATTTCAAATCTGATCTGAGCGGTGTCGGTGGTGTAGTGGTAAGCGTGGTTGCTTCTCACCCCAGTCGGTCTAGGTTCAATCCTAGTCGACGCCCGTCGGTATTTCTGAGTCTAAAATTCTGATCACGCCTTCCCTCGGATAAGGAAGTAAGCCGTAGGTCCCGGCCCATGTGTTGATGTGTTCGATATGTGTAAGGGGGGGGGGGGTCAGGTGTTGTTGTGTGTGGATGTCTCCCTGACCCGTCCGTGTTTAGGCTTTTTTAGTACCAGAGGCGGACGTTAAGGCTCAAATGAGAATCACAAATTGTCCAAAACTGAAAAAGCACTTTTCTCCAGAATGACGAAAAAGCGAGCAAAACCAGCGTGTCCGATTGTCATAATTGACGAAATAAACAATCGGACATTCTTATTTTCTTTGATTTGTTGATCATTTTGAGAAAAAGTGCTTTTTTAGATCTGGAATATTTTCCATTCTCAATTGAGCCTTAAACTACAGCTGATGCCGAACGGTGTCGGCTCGCCAGAAATAAGAAGAAGAAGAAAAGAAATCTGATCTGCTGCTGATTGAGAGAGAGGCACGGCCTCTCGGCTGTATCTCCGAGTTAATAAATGATAAATGTAAAATTGTTTCTACCTATCTGGTCAGATAGATTTGTTGACATCTTGTGCAATTGAGTCAAATTTGCCATTCAGTCATGAAATGTTTACGTATGTTGATGGTTTACGTCATGTGTAAATTCCTAATTTTTTAAGAGTGCAGATTTGTGTACTACTAGATCAGCCTCACCGCTGTGTCGAATGTACACAGTTACTTTTCCGGCTCTGGCGCTGTTATGAGAACAAAATTAACAATTATTATTGCACTGATCGATTCCTGATAATGCATGTCATCGTTCAGAGAGAAACTTATTTAATAATTATGAACTTTGCTCCCATACCATGGACTTAATTTGTCACTTGTGTTTTTTTGAAAGAATATTTTATGGCACGAGAAAGGCACCATCACCGCTAGGTGGATTAATAAGGGTTTTTTTTTTTATATTTCCGAAGGAATTCTATTGGCGTTTTATCGGAAATTGTTCTGGGAGTGTTGGGATTTCTCCAGAAGTTCTTCTAGGAATATCTTTAGGGGCTTCTCCACAAATTTTCCATATATTTTTGCAAATGATGCAATTTCAGAAGATTTTTTTATAAAGATTCAATCAGAAAACTCTCTAAGGGTTGCTTTCGGAAACTCGAAAATTTTTCGGTAACTCTTTGAATTTTTCAGATTCAAAAGTGTAGTAGGGAAGTAGGACCATCTCGGCAGGACTTCTATTTTCAGCAGTTTTCCGCTATAACGTTTTTTTTTTAATCTGTATTAACTAGATTATTACTCCCGTAACGTGGGTAGATCACCTTGGAACGGTGCGCTTCGGAGTAGAATCTACCACATTGCATCACATTTTAATCTTGCTATTTTTTTGCCCAAAGTGATAGCATACCAGATTAAAATTTGATGTATTTTTGTAATGGTTATGTTTTAATTTATGTTTTGTTTATAACTGCTAATAAACCTTTTTGGTTCAGGAGGATTTAGGTTATTTTATTGTATAATAATACCATGTTTTGAAAATATATTACTTAATCCTTTATTCTCTTTTAAGTGAAGAATCTTACCACCATTCCTGGCGCACTAATCAATATCTTTTTAGCAAATCACCGTATACATCGCCATATTAATACATGCGAACATGTTTAAATATCTATATCGTTATCTGGAAGCGTTTGGTACGGGAGGTCCACACTTCCATCTTTCCCCTCGATTTCAAGGTGTAGAATGTATTCAAATATCGACTATGTTGAAATCTTTCTATCCCTTGAAATCTTCTCTGCGGTACATGCTGCGCAGTTGGCCTGGCCGTTAGACAAGAAAAATGATAGACTTGAAAAGTCTTCATTTTCCAGGATGCATTCAAGTAATGGCTGCGTTAGTGTGAGATTAGATTAGATTAGAATCTGTATTAACGAGATTATTACCCCTAGGCTAGTTCATCTCAGGATCCACGCTTTACTTCCCTTCCGAAGGAAGAATTCACATTTTGTGAGTTTAACGGGAGTGGGATTCGATCCCAGGGCCTAGGCGTGACAGTTACGTGCTTCAACACCATGTCCACTCCACTTTAACGCAGTAAATTTTCAAAAAAAAAAATACACAATTTTGCATGTGCCATATACAAACTTTCTAGTCATTTGGTTTGGAATTAACTGAGTTATAATGAAAAAGATCCCAAAATACCAGCCACTGTCCAAGTGGCTCGGTATTCCATTATACTCCATATATTCATTGAATTTTTGAGATTTTATTTAGAAAATCCACTGCAAAATTCTTAAGAGTTTCTTCTGAAGTTCCTCAAGACGTTTCTCCATAAGCATTCTTTCAAAGATGGCTACGGTTTTATTGAGACCTTTCTTTAATGATTTTCTCAGAGTTTCTTCAAGTCATGATTTTTGAAGAAATTCTTTCATGAAAACCTGCAGAGGGTTCTCCAATTATTCAATTATTTTCTTTTGGAGATTCGATCATAAAATTCATTTCTTAGGAAAAATCTTTAATGAATTTCTTTCTATTTTTTCTTTTTGCATATCTGCTGAATTTCAAAAATTGTCTAAGAAATTCTTCTATGAATTTCTCTAGAGGCAATCCCAGAATTTTTTTCTAAAATCCTCCAGAGAACCCTCAGAGAGTTTTTGAGGAATTTCTTTAAGTACTGCACCAGTACCTTGTCTGCAATTTGTGCAAGAATGTTTGCAACTTTATGCAGACATTTTTAACAGATGTTTCCTTGAAAAAAATTTCAGAACCCACTCAGCAGTTTGTTTTTGTTTTAGAATAACTGAGGTATGTTTGTAAGTTTCTTCAGCTATTCTCCCAGACATTTATTGCAACGATAACTTTAGAAATTTCTCCAAGAATTTTCAGTACCTTATTTTTTTTTTTTTGATGGACATCTTTAGACAATCCTCTAGGGAACTTAAGAAATTATTTTATTATTTCGACAAGTAAGACTTTGTATAATTTCAGGAAGAACTTCATTGAAAAATCTCCTGGAGATACTTCTGACAAAATCGCAGGAGAAATTTCTAAGAAATCCTTGTAGAAATTTGCTAGAGGAACCATTGTAAGAATTTTAGAAAAAATCTCTGCAGGATTTTTAAAGCAACTACTAGAGGAACATCTGAAAAAATCCTTGAAAGAACTTTTGAGAAAAATCTTCGCTGAATTCCTGAATAAATCCCTAGGAGAAAAAGCTAAAGAAATCTCTAGTAGAAACCTTGTATGAATCTCACAAAGATACTATTGAATGAATCTCTGGAGATTTATCTGGCATTTCCTTTACGTATAACTTTTAGAATTTTCCACGGATTCATTAGGGATTTAGATAATACCTAGGAAAAATGATGAAAAATTATTGAACTAATTTCTGTAGAAATAGGAATTAATGCATTAATTTTTCATCATTTTTTTTTTCTCTGGGGTTCCTGATAGAAGCTTAGCTGGGCGTTTCTCCAAGTATTGCTACAGAAATTCCTTACAAAATACGTACAAAGATTGCATCAGAATTGCTTTCAATAATTCATCAAGAGTTTATAAGAAATATTTCTCTAGGAGTTTCACAAAAAATTCCCAATAAACTTATTGCGTAGAAACGGCTATCTCAGTCTTAATTTACGACGATTTATTTTATTCTACCCGACGTTTCGGCCATGGGTTTTGGCCTTTTTCAAGGGAAAACTGTATTTGTACAAAGTATTCATTAGTTATAAATTAGTTAGTTTAGTCTAGTTTGTCTTACATTGTCTATCGTCCTTGTCCTTGTTACAATTTGCATTTGCATTTGTCAATTTATCCGGGTCATTGCTTCTGTAGGAAATATTGAAATTGACTTTCAGTACAATACAACACAGAACACATATCACGAATTTCTTACTTTTGTACAATTTTAGGGTAATTTAAATAATAATTTTGGTCAGAGTTTTGCTTACACATATAACGACTGTTTTAAAATGGTGAATTTCTGTCTAGAGCTTTATGGTTAATTGTGCTTTTATATTTTATGGTTCGTGTGTGTTTGTCGATTCTACCGTTCGTCGATTTTTTCTGCTTTGTCGATTTTTGAGAGAGTGTAATATACCTGCGTACGTTGTATTTAGGTTATCTACATCTGTTCTATGGTTGACTGTGTTAGGGTTGTTGGCTATGTGACACATTTCTAATATTGGGAGAGCTGATACTCTCCGAGCTCGGTCTAGTATGGTTGTTTTAGTCAAATCAAAGCTGTGTTCTTCTTGTATGGCATGGTTCATGAGTGCGGTTGTCTCTCGTAATTTGTTTATCTCTTGTTGTACTTCTTGTGTGTCGTTGTCTCGTAGTCTTTGGTATTTGTTAATGTGTGTTTGATGTCCACTAATCCTAGTTCTTAATTGATTTTTGGTCATACCTATATATGTTTTGTTACAGTCTTTACAGGGAATGTTGTATATTATTTGGGATTGTTTCATTTTTGGAACTGGGTCTTTTACTGGTATAAGTAGATTTTTGGTTGTCTTGATAGTACGATACGCTAATTTTAGATGAGGATAGTCATGTTTGAGGGTGTGGGCTATTTTTGTTGACAGTTGAGGGATGAACGGTACGGACCTGTATCTAATTGGCGGTGGAGATATGTTTTGCTGCATTTCTGGTTGGATGGATTGATTCTGCTGGTTGGAATTTATGGTTTCGCTGGGTTGGAACGTCGGATTGGAGACTGGTGGTATTATGTTGCTGGATGGTGATGATGGAGTGTTTTGATGTTGTTGGATGGGCGATGTTGTGGAGCTTGTTGCAGGTGTTATGCGATTTGGTGTTTCACTGTCATTAATCGTTGTGTTTTGCAGGTTGGTTGGTCGTATGCGGCATAACATAATTACGAGAGACAACCGCACTCATGAACCATGCCATACAAGAAGAACACAGCTTTGATTTGACTAAAACAACCATACTAGACCGAGCTCGGAGAGTATCAGCTCTCCCAATATTAGAAATGTGTCACATAGCCAACAACCCTAACACAGTCAACCATAGAACAGATGTAGATAACCTAAATACAACGTACGCAGGTATATTACACTCTCTCAAAAATCGACAAAGCAGAAAAAATCGACGAACGGTAGAATCGACAAACACACACGAACCATAAAATATAAAAGCACAATTAACCATAAAGCTCTAGACAGAAATTCACCATTTTAAAACAGTCGTTATATGTGTAAGCAAAACTCTGACCAAAATTATTATTTAAATTACCCTAAAATTGTACAAAAGTAAGAAATTCGTGATATGTGTTCTGTGTTGTATTGTACTGAAAGTCAATTTCAATATTTCCTACAGAAGCAATGACCCGGATAAATTGACAAATGCAAATGCAAATTGTAACAAGGACAAGGACGATAGACAATGTAAGACAAACTAGACTAAACTAACTAATTTATAACTAATGAATACTTTGTACAAATACAGTTTTCCCTTGAAAAAGGCCAAAACCCATGGCCGAAACGTCGGGTAGAATAAAATAAATCGTCGTAAATTAAGACTGAGATAGCCGTTTCTACGCAATAAGATCCAGTTCCAGTCGAAAAATTCCAAATCAAATTCCCAATAAACTTTTCGAGGAATTCCATCAAGAGCTTTCCTAAGAATTTCTCTAGATATTTTTCCAGAAATTTCTTCTGAAATTGCTTTTGGAATTCCTTAATAAGTTTTGATGGCATTTATTCAGATATTTATCTAAAACTTCATTGAAAAGTACTTCTTTTGAATTTTGAGGATTTCTTCATGAATTCCAAAAATTTCCTGCCGCAATGGCAAACAAAGGATTGGTGGAATTGTTGAAAATTTCCCTCAATACATTTTCTGAGATTTCTGGAGGGCTTTCTGAAGGAATCCCTGGAAAACTCAGGAGGAATTCTTAGCAGAGTTTCTTAAACAAGGCCTGAAGCAATAAGTAAGCAAAATTTCTGAGTACTGTCCGTAGATATTTATTATCTTAATTCCGCAGAAACAACAATATTCAAATACTTTTTAAATTAATCTTTGGAAGAATGTCTAGAAGAACAAAATATCTATACAGAAATTCCTAAAGTGTCATCTGAAAAATATCTGAAAGAATTTTTGAATTGAGGTTTGAGTAAATTTTAAGCAATAAGTGGAGGAACTTCTGGAGAAACCTCGGAGCGATTTCCAGAAGAATTTTTGAAGATCTTACTGGATATATAAATATAAATACCTCAGAAAATCTCTGAATATTAGTAGCAATACATCAAGAGAACTTTGAAGACATTATTTTCCCTCCAGAAAAAAAAAGTCTGAGCTTCCTTAGGAAAATTTCGCAAAGTTTCAAAAAGAATCTTCAAATCTTTGTAAAAAAAATCTCATAAATATGCATCTTAAGAAAAAAAATTGAAAGAAATTTTGACGAAAAATTCCTGGAGATAATTCTGAGAGTCGCAGTAAAAAAAGCTTCAAAAATCTTAAAAGTAATGCATACACGAACCTCTGTAGCAATCATTGAAGTAATTTCCTAAACAATGATTGAAGAAACCCCAGGACGAACTTCCTAAGAAGCCCGTAAACTGGTTTCCAGAGAAATTAGTTTTTGTGAAATTTCTCCGGAAACACTCCTGAAGGAATCTCTCGAGAAATTAATAGAGAAATTTCTAAGAAATACATGGACAGAAATGAATCCTAAAGACGTGCCTCGAGGAATCTTTGAAGGATTGTTTACTGAAATCATTCTAGGGGATCCTGCGGGAATTTTCTTAATATGCTAATTCTTGGAAAAAAATCATAAATCCTGAAAAAATCTTTAAAGTAATGTCTGACAGTATCCTTGGGAAAAATGCTGAAGAAGTGCATGAAAAGATATACAAGATTACAGAATTTATTCAATTCTATGAGAAATCTTTGAAAACAGTCCTTGCTGAACTCGTAAAAGAAATTCCTTCAAGAATGCCTTTTTCGCTGTAATTACAGAAAAAACTTGAGCAAAAAATACACGAATTCATTTCCATGGGGCTAATTATATTTTCTTTTATTTCGTTTGTGCTCTACAGTGTTTTAGAGGTAAGACTGGAGTTTCGGGGATTTTTAAGAAGCTTCAGGGGTGTTCCAGGGGTTTCTAAAGGGGTTCAATAGTATTCTAGGGATTTTCTTAGGTTTTCAAGGAGAATTCAAGGGCGTTTTATGGGATTTATGGGGCAGTTCGGTGGATATTAAGGAGTTTCAGGAGTGTACCAGGAGATTTCAGGGGCGACCCAGGGGTTTTAGGAGCTTTCCACGGCATTTCAGAGGCGATACTGGAAGCTTCAGGAGCTTGCAAGTTGTTTCAGGAGCGTCCCAGGAGTTTTCAGTGGTATTGCAGATGTTTCAATGGTGTTCCAAGAGTTTTCGGTGACTTTCCACGGGCTTTCATGGTGTTTCAGTGGCGTTCTAGAGGATTTCAGCGGTGTTTTATGAGCTTTAAGGTGTTCCAAAGGGCTTTATGGGTATTTTGGAGGCGTATTAAGAACATTCCAGAGGTTCTAGACTATTCCAGGGCGTTGCAGTGTATTTCAGAGATGACCCAGGGATTTTCAAGGGGTTTTAAAAGGATTTCAAGTACCTATGTTTAAGGTGTTTAGGGGGTGTTAGAAGCTTTCCAGAGGTTTTCAATTAGTTTCTGTAGCACTTCAGGGCTTTTTAGGGGTTTTCAAGAGGTAACGGGGGCGTTCCATAGGTCAATGTCAGGAGCATTCCAGTGATTTTCAGTGGTGTTTCAGTGGTGTCAGAGGGTTCTGTGAGGTTCTAGGAGCGTTCCAGAGATTATCGAGGAGTCTCAGGGGGTTACAAGGGCGTTCCAGAGTTTTCATGAGTGACCCCTCTATCAAACGGTAATCCCGACAGAACCTTCCTGAAATTCCCTGAAAGGCCTTGATAGGTCTCTATACCTTACCTGAAACACCCCTTAGAAAAGCTCCCTGGAACCCCGGACATATTTGTAATAGATACATTAAAATCTCATCTATCGTTTAACAATTTGCGAGAAGTGATCAACATGAGGATGAGCTAGCTTAAGGATGCGTTTAACATTTGGGTTCCCAACTTCCGGTAGAAGTGTTTCTATATCTCTTAGAAAATTGAATCAAAGGAAATTCAAATTCAATGGAAAGTGAAGAAATGATTGAATCTATATGATCACTGGAAATTTTTCTACTACCTTTATGCACGAAAAACGAATGAAAATGAAAATACCAGTACTAACTGTTGAACAATTGGCGAATTGCCCCAGCTTATTTTACTTTGGATAAAAAAAAAACAGAAAATTTAAGATGGTGTACAGTGAGAGGCACGGTCCAACAGAAACCGGAGCTTCATTTGCAGGCATTATTCACACTTCTCCCAGTGAACACAATCAAAGTGACTTTGAGCACGCTCGTTACATAATCAAAGTGAAACAAACCAAACGAAAAAACGACAACCGAAAATGTCACAAGCTGCAAAAGAACTCCCACCCTGAGGTCATTATTCTTTAAGAAATGAAGAAGAACAAAAATCAGACACGGCAAAGCGCTTCTGACCGTACTGACTGAGACGCATTGCATTGACGTCCCCCCACCTTCGAAGACGGCGTTCGTTGACAGCTCGCAACAAAAGAGACGTCCACCATCATCAGAGAGGAAATTTGGCACCACAGTCAGTGGTGAAGATTGAAGAAAAACCATCAGACAGACGGACGGCTGGCTGGCTGGCTGGTTCGTTCCAAAGGGAGGGTCTGCTTAGAATAGGAAATGAGATGGTTCGTTAGGTTTTGGGCAATGGACGGACCGGACGGACAGCTGCAGATCTTGATGGTTGGAGGTGAAAAATAGTTTGCGGCTGAAATAAGAAATGAATTTCGTGTGAATGAAGTGCAGAAGAATGGCAGTTATTTTTTAGACAACGAATGTTTCTAGGAGGAAAGAAATCTAGAGAAATGAATGAAGATTTGCATTTGCATTTTCCTTGTCGAAAGAAAAAAAAAATAGAATGGAAAAATGGGTAAACTTCCAAGTGTAAATACCAATTATTGAAACTCGTTCGAGTTTTCTACATTTGGTAATCGATTTTCATTTTAATATAGACGCCCACATAACTGAAATAGTAAGAGGTGCCTAGTCTATGTTCTATATCCGTCGGTCCGGGTTCGGTTTTGAGAAAATTTCTTAAATTTCTCTGGACATAGAGCACCTTCGTGTCTATCCCACGACCATACGAATGCAATGTGACACATTGGAAAAAAGCTCACAGAATTCTAAATAATTGAGAATGTTCGATATGCAGGTTCAGTCATCAATTTCGCTCCACGTTTAAAATTTCAAGTAACTTTCACCCAAATTGAAGACAAACCCCCTCAAAATATAAAGCATCCCCCGTATAAGCTATATACTTGATAAACATCGAGGCTTAAGGAAGGTCAACAACCATTTCCTGTTATTTGGAATTAATTTACGCCTCACTTGAGACCCACATTACAAATGGTCCACCAAATGGCGTCGACCTTTCTCCATCCTCCAAAAACAAAGCAAAAAAACACCAAACTACCGAATCCTTTTTCGAGAGCTCCATCTTGCACCAATATAAAGCTCTCAATCGAAAGATGGGCTGTTTTTGTGTGGAAAATAACTTTATTTCTCGATTTCTGTGTATTTTTTCCGTCCCTCCTCGAGTGTGATGCTTTCGCTGGCTTTGCCCCGGTTCAAAAGTGAAACCCGAGCCCGGTTTTTTTTTTGGTTATCTTGATAAAAAATTTACCGATATATCTTCCTCCGGGGAGAAATGCACTCCGTAGACATAGGTACTTCATGGCAGTCGATGCGATGGTGGGTGGGTGTGGTGGTAGTCTGTTTGCCAGTCGATATGAATCTTGAGGCTTGCCGCGCCTTCTTTCACACGGCGCCGACCGTGGTGGTGGAAGATTTGAGTGTGGTGTTTTTCCAGAGGGCGAGCATGAAGAGTACACCAGGACACAACCGATATTGAAGTGGTTTGGTTATGTTTTAGTTTTTTTTTCTTATTCAACAAGATACGAACTGGCGTAAGTTCGATGGATGGAAAACAGCTCGAACGGAAGTTTTTGCACTTATCAAAAGCGAGAAGCATGTAATTGAAATCAAGAGATAATAGAATGGGGGCATCAGATTTTTCATTAAAACTATTTTGAATCAACACGAATCTATTTGTTCTTCCTTGCTTCTTTCTGAAAAGGGTTTTGGTGAATTGATCTACAGTTTCCGATGAAGTCAGTAATTGAAGTTTTAACATCGTAAACATGAAATGCGAATCATTCGTTGATTTATAGCCTAAGTTCACCGAGGAAAGGGTGGTACATATTTGGATCTGATGTGTCTGTTGGGACTATTTAAGGGTACCCAAGAATTTCTTTAAACGTAGGTTATCGTATCGACACACGTAACTAGTGATCGATTGCTGTAATCTGAATATGATTCAGGAGAGAAACGTCACCTGGAAGAAACGGAGTGTAAAAATAAATGGAGATACTGTGTAGTTCTTAACAATCACGGAAGTTTTACAGAAACTCGACGCTTCCTGAAAAGGCTTAGTGCTGTGAGGGTAGGAATATGGACGAGAGCTTCTTTATTGATCAACGTGAGGTGATCGAAGCCACGGGCCCCGACTAAACTGCAATTTGGGAAGAACTGAAATCTGCTGAAAGGTCCATCAAAAATGCTAATCTTGGAATTATTTCATGCGTAATAAGCTCCATTGAGTTTAGTTGGGTGTCAAACTAGTATGTTCACCATATCTACATACTTTTTTTCAAATTGAATCCCTTGATTTTTATAGATGGGTGCCCGCGTAGCAGTTAATGTTACGATTAACTTTCACGATCCATTAATTTTTTTTAGGATTTTCATACAGAAAAGCGTTAAGAAGGGGGGAGTGGGGTAAAAAATCTCGATTTTGGCGTTACGTAATATGTAAATGAACGCTGCCTTTAAAAAAGTTAAGGATGCCATTCACCAGCTGGTATCTGTGTGATCTACAACAAATTTCAAGAAGATGGGCACGGAAAAGTTGGCCACCTGACTACGACGGTTAGTAGTCAGTATCTGGGAGCAAAGGGTAATTTACCCTACCTACAACAAGGGCAACCAGTCAAAGTGTGAAAACTACTGAACAATTGCAATGCTGTCAATTGATAAGTTACAAATCCTTGCTTTGTATAATGAACGAAGTTACCGTTACACCCGTACACTTTAGGATCTAAACTCATCAAGAACAATTTTGATACCGTAGGATATTCAGAAAAAATATTCTGCATCATATTCCACCCTTTTTATGCTGTTGAGCACCAAAACACTTGAAAAAATTCTGGCTTCAAAGGGTTAAAATATATTTAAAGGGCGTGACAGTGGAATTCAGGAACGCTTTAAGCACTTCAGGGGCACTTCAAGAGGGTTCCAGGAACGCTTGATCATATTTGCCAAAGACACCATAATGATAATGACGTAATTTTTTTTTTTGTATCTTCTTCTTTTTTTGTAGCTCTACTTTCCCACTGGAACTTGGCCTGGTATCCAATCGCAACAAAGACAACGAACACGCGAGAATCCTTACTCGCAGTGCTTTCCATGACCATACTTAAAAACTATTATGGCATACTAACTTCGAGGCTCGAGCTGCTACGAGTACCCTGGCTCCGACCCATACGAACTATGATATATAAGAAGCTATTTGTACATAACATACAAACATTGAATTTCGGCTCCGCAAAGCGGTGAACACAATTGAGCCCCAACTAAATGAACTGGTTTGAAAATTTAAAAAAAATGCATATTTGCAAGCGTGCAAACTATGTTGGTAGGTAGTGTCGGTCACATAATGCTAGACGTGTACGCTATTTATATTTATATTTCGTAAAATTTTTTGGTGATTTTCGACCGGAATACTATAAGTGTACAGATGTTGGCTTTTTCGGTCCAGGGTCAATCTAAACGGTAAGTTATGGATTACCCGACGTTTCGGCCGGCTTTGTTTGGCCTTTATCAAGAGAAATACTAAAAACATTGCGCATTCAGTATACTTTATCATTAAACATCGATTACATGTACCTACTCAGTTAACCGTTTTTGTCTTAAGGTTTAAGGACAGGCTTATTAAAATCCCAAAATGATCGCTGCAATGGCCGACTTTGGCACCTACTCACGATTTCGAGGGCACAAATCTCTTCGTAAACAAGCTGATCTTCTTATATTAAGCTTCTTACAAGTGAGCAAGAACAGAATAATAAAATGCACTGTTGTGTGGAGATTGCTTCTTGAGATTTGTACGTTTGAAGCTCTGATGTGCTGTTGAAACGGGATTTCAAGACGTTTGTTCTTAATGCCGTAATAGAGAGTGTGGGTTCCTTGTTTTTTTTTGTTGTTGTTGTGGTAAATACATATAAATGGACAATACATATTACTAGAAGGACTTGGGACATTAATGGGGTAGACTTACAATTATCATAGTTTTCACAAATTTTCTGGACTACACAGGAGAACACTATACTACTTGATGGTACTGATCGGCTATTCTAAACATGGAGAATTAGATTAGTAGCTACTGTATCTACTGTTGTTATTTGCATGTTCACAAGCGCCGCCTAGTGGCAGAATTGCGAACCAAGTGTTCATTTTTATGTAAGTCTATGTCATTCTGATCAACTTTGCCGAAGACACCAACTTTCTAAGTTATCAGGATTCTGAGATATGAGGTTTTGAAAATTTACATGCTCACTAGCGCATAATCCCATAAGCTCTTAGTCTCCTATTATAAGCGGATTCCTATTGCGCCCCCGACCAGTGATCTTATAAGAGTCTCGACTGTATTGGTCTTTTTTGCTCAT
Organism: Aedes albopictus; assembly: GCF_035046485.1. NCBI lineage: Eukaryota > Metazoa > Arthropoda > Insecta > Diptera > Culicidae > Aedes > Aedes albopictus. The sequence continues at coordinate 71,843,179 of NC_085138.1, read as the reverse complement.
TGGTCTCCTCCGTGATTGGGTTGTCTTGACTGTGTGTAAAATACAAGCATACGTGATATTTTGCACATCTACGTCTCACAGTGTTCGAAATCAGTGATTTTACGATCAAAATTGAATAACTTTCAATTGGTTGGTTTTAGAAGTTTGGCGTGTTCTACAATATTTTTCAGCATGTCAAAAGGCGTCTTTTTAAAAAAAATTTTTGATGATTAATCCCCCTAGAAGTGAGATAAAAAATTATTTTTTCAAAAAAAAATTTTAGGCGTTTGCTGTCTTCAGCAAAGTAGTAGGCCATGATAAGAGGAAATACTTCTTAGAACATGTCAAAGCTCTATCTCTTACAGTTTTTGAGATATGGGGCGTTTTGTGTGAAATACCCCTAAAAACTAGTTTTTTCAGCGTAGTTTCAGCAGATTGCATCTTACAGCTTTGTGACCTTCTACAAAGTTGTTCATGACACTAAAATACACATTTCTTTCGAAGATGTGATGTAGTTATCTCTTAAAACAAAAAAGTTATTGGCAAATTTATCATTTTTTTGGTCAACTTTCACCAAGAGTAACTTCTTCCGGCGCAAAAATGCGCAGACGGCTCAACCTGTAGCTGAAAGATTGAGCCTTTTACTAACACTAGAGGGTGGAAACCCTCGTGGGCAATAGTGGGAAAGGTAGTTTAAATACAAAATAAAAACTTGTTATTTTGCATAGATTATAAAAAAAAACATTAAATATGATAACTACTAAAATGCTACTTTGAAATAATCGCTTTCTACTTACGAATGATGTATCCTCCTGAACTTTACGTGCCATAGAAGAAGCTTCTCTGCATCTTGAGCTGACATAGTTTTTCTTAAAAAAAAAAACAACAACAATCGAGAATGGGAAATATTTCAACTAGGTTTTAAAACGGGTTTATTGCTACTCTTAATGCGGGTTGCGAAACCTCTCCGAGAGTGGGGGGCCTTAGCCGGGAGATACTCTTAAAAAGGTTATCAAGAGGTTTTGTTGTATGATTCAGTTTTATTGCAAGTTTTATCAAATTGGTCATGAAGATCTCTTGTAGAACCGAACAAAACTTAAAATGTTACTTGGGATTTGACGTTTGACTCGTTTCCATGGCCACCTGGATAACATGTCTCCGCTCCATGGCCACCTAGATTACATAGCTCCGCTCCAAATTCAAACGAAACACGTTCTTTCGTTCATATGTATTTTATTATGCATGTTGGGTACAACAAATAGTACTAGCTTTGGTTAACATACTATGTTCTTCTAACTTTAATGTTCTTTAATGTATACACTTCAAAAAAAGCTGAAAAAGTATTACCGGAAATTAAGTAGTGCAGTAAAAGCTTTTGCGGGCTTCTAAATTATCATATTTAATGTTTTTTTTTATAATCTATGCAAAATAACAAGTTTTTATTTTGTATTTAAACTACCTTTCCCACTATTGCCCACGAGGGTTTCCACCCTCTAGTGTTAGTAAAAGGCTCAATCTTTCAGCTACAGGTTGAGCCGTCTGCGCATTTTTGCGCCGGAAGAAGTTACTCTTGGTGAAAGTTGACCAAAAAAATGATAAATTTGCCAATAACTTTTTTGTTTTAAGAGATAACTACATCACATCTTCGAAAGAAATGTGTATTTTAGTGTCATGAACAACTTTGTAGAAGGTCACAAAGCTGTAAGATGCAATCTGCTGAAACTACGCTGAAAAAACTAGTTTTTAGGGGTATTTCACACAAAACGCCCCATATCTCAAAAACTGTAAGAGATAGAGCTTTGACATGTTCTAAGAAGTATTTCCTCTTATCATGGCCTACTACTTTGCTGAAGACAGCAAACCCCTAAAATTTAAAAAAAAAAAATAATTTTTTTATCTCACTTCTAGGGGGATTAATCATCAAAAATTTTTTTTCAAAAGACGCCTTTTGACATGCTGAAAAATATTGTAGAACACGCCAAACTTCTAAAACCAACCAATTGAAAGTTATTCAATTTTGATCGTAAAATCACTGATTTCGAACACTGTGCGTCTGTACGAAATACCCAATTCAGACGACGAAAGGAGAGAATCCACGTTTTCCTTCAACGGAGTCTTCGTTCAACGTCTATGTAAAAGTCAGCTTTGGCCCAAGGAATTGAGTCAAGGATACGTGCATGGAAATTCATTGGATGATATTCTTTAGTGCATGTGGAAACACGCCAGCAAACTGGTTTGACGTGATGTTGAGTTTCAATACGATGTTACACGTTGGTCCGAGAAGCAGGTTTCCGATTTCGCGGACGTCGAAAAGTTCGTTTTGCTTCAAGATACGGTTAAAAAGAAAGTCTATCAGGCTTCTGCCATTAGAAAAAGGCTGCTGACGTCATGGAGAATCAAGTCCATTAAGGTACTGGTGCACGTTTATTCTAGCAATGTTGGATCACTGGGTCAGTACCAACAAGTTATGCGGAAACTAATTGCACCTCAAAACCCTAACCGCTCTGGAGCCCATTCAACAAGAGATGACTCGGGATTATCAAACGAGCTTCGAACTAATCATCCTCACATTGAAGGGCACTTCAGTTCGTGATTGCTATGGGCGAATCTCATCAACTCATCTCCAGCACACAACCGTGATCAGATGGCTCAAGTCGACTCCCCTCCTTTGGAATATTCCAAATACTTTAGGTGGACTGTAGTGTCACAGGCTGCACGGCTGCAATCAGTTCATCGTGGCATCGTGGTGTCGTGACATGAACGAGCTTTCCAAAGACCTGAACACTGCTCTGAATATTTTGCAAGGAGTTCAACGAAAAATGGAGAACTTGTCAGCCAGAGGATCGAATAGCTTTGCGAATATTTGCAGCCATGGAATCTGCAACACGACCGGAGGAATCGAATTTCAGTTTCCAGGTAGCCGAGAGGGTAACTGACTGTGAGGATGTCGACTATGCGGAATAGTTAATAAAAGCAGTTCGTAGTGCAAAAGTATCACCTGTACCTGATTTCAAAACTCAAATAAAACAATTAACGTTTAAATTCAATAATTGTTTATGATGCTTTTTTAACATGGCTGATGATTTTCATTTAGGGATAATATTAAAATCCAAGTATTTCGGGTCTTGAGCAAGTCCTTTCTCGGGAAGAAATACGTCAAAATTGATCCTTTTTCCTGATAAGTTATTCTTAGGTAAAACTTGATTTGGCCAAACACTATCTCAATGGGGTTGAAAAACGGACAGTATGCTGGTAGGAATATAGGGATGATGACAATCAAAATCCAAATGGAATGCATGCCTGGATATCGTTCAACATGTGGATTGTTTAGAGCAAAATTCCGACAACAGTAAAAAAAGTTTTGTCTGTTCAAAGTCCCTTCAACCCTAAAGCTGTCCTGCATACCGTTCATCACAAGAAAGCATAGAAGAGACAGCCTGAGCTTTCTGCAAAACTCCCCACGGTAAATCAGCTTCTGTCCAACGACCCTGTAGCCTTTTTTGCGCAACATATCTTTGTTGTCGAAGCTTATCTCATCCAGAATAAACAGGTTATAAATATCCCATGGTACCGACAGCATTTCCTTGACAAACCGGACTATTTCTTCCTCCCGTATCTGGATAGCACTTCTTTCAGGACAATCCAGACTCGTATAATATCGTGCATATAGATGACACACTTATGGACAACTTGAAATTCCGTTGAAATTCCTTCGCTTCATCCAAGAAAAGGAATGGCTCATTCTGATACAGGTTGGTTTGCCAAACTCGCATATTCGCGTTCAATTTCTTGAACACCTGCTCACCTCGCGTTGTGGTTTTTATGTTGTATGTGGCTATTTTAACTGATTGATATTCTCTTTTTAGGATCTCTGATATGGAACGGCTCAGTATTGGGATGTTTAGCGTGTTGTTGTTGTTGTTGTTGTTCGTGGATCTGCTTGCGATGATTGCTGTGGTAGGTGGCAAGATGTATGTTGTGATTGGAGGGAGCTGCCGTGATGAGCGCTGCTTGGTTGTTCCTGATGTGGCTTGTTGGTCTGTTGACTAATGACGCAGGGTAGTTGTTCTGTAGTTAACTGTGTTGCTCGGTTTATGAGGTTCTTAGCTGATGTTGAATTATAGTTCAACAGACGTCCCGAAGAGATGGGCTTGGAATACCACTTCGTACTCACGGTTCCATCGTTGTAGTGTATCACTACCCGAGCAGGAGAAAATAGCTGAAGAATAATAAACTCAGGTATGGAAAACCCAATACCTACAACCTGAATGAGTTATTAATTAGCCCTGCATAAGAGGTAAAATACCTCAAATAATAACTGGAGTGTATTCTGTGCATAACAAGTGAATAATGACGTCAGGTATTGCAATACCTGAATAATAATCAGCGATTTTTTCATACAAATAGCGATTTTTCCATAATTGAATAATACCTCAAGCAGTCCTCAACATCAAACCAATAACTCGTTGAAGTATTTTATCAATACCTACAAAATACCAAAGTAAGTTATTTTCAATACCTGGGTAACCGACCAATACCTTGTCTTGGTATGATACCTGATTTTGGTATGCTGCAGTTATGTGTCAGTTATTTGTTCCTGCTCGGGTAGGGTATCCAGGAAAGGTAGTGCTCCATTCTTCTCATCCTCTACGGTGAACTGGAGATGTTGATCGTTTGGACTTCGGTTTTGGGTAGTAAGAGGAACAAGTCCTATGCGAATTTTTACAGAACCCTGATAGTGAAACCAACCTAGATCTGTTTTTGGAAATGGTTGAGATGTGCTTGAACAGTATCTATTTTCGATTCAGGAACAAATACTCTGGGCTCTACTCGAAGCTCTGTCTAAGCTGAACGTGGATGTCGCGATCGTAGGTGAACGTAGCTACAGTAGGAACGGTGAAGAGTCCATTATTGATGTGACCTTCTGGAGCGTGGGTCTACCTACAGCCTAGCTCGGACTGGAAGGTCGACGATGGATACACGCACACTGACCAACTGGCGATTCGATACTGGGTGTAACACGGAGGAAGACGGCAACAGCCGAAGGTCATCGACCGTTATCGGGGATGGCTGACCTCACGCTTCGATAAGCCGGCATTTATGGAGCAATTGCTTATAGAGAGTTGCACTGACGATCTATCCAGCGATGATCTAGCCGGAATCCTAAGCCTGTGACGCCGCAATGCTAAGGCTATCCTTACCTTAGAAATTGACGCAAACCGGTATACTGGTGGTGTCCAGAAATCGCAGAAATCCGTGCATCCTGCCTAAAAGCCAGAAGGAGGATGCAACGAGCTCGCACCGATGAGGGTAGAATGGAACGAAGTGAGGCCTACAGGGCGGCTAAACAGGCAGTGAACAAAAAGATTAAGGCACATCCCGGGTAGAGGTGAAATACTGACGATCAAAACGTGATATTGGTTTAATTGATATAAGAGATAAAAGATCTGAAAATAATATCTAAAAAATGTTCCTGGAATATCTGAACAATATCAAAATTTGATATTTTAAGATCAAACGAATAGCTCGCTGCTATTGGTTGGATCTTACGAAATCTAAATATGATATGATGATGATGTTCCAGGAGTAAATTTGTGATATCGTTTTTAGATCTTTTATCTCTTATATCAATCAAACTAATATCACTTTTTGATCTCCATATTAAAATATGCTATTATCGAGCTCTTTTCCTCTACTCGGGATAAGCGGGCGTGCTTCGAATATCTCTGTCAGGTAGTCATGGCCAAAACGAGGGGCACGTCAGTACCCCCAGAACGCTCCCCCGAGATGCTAGAAAAGATCGTGCAACCACTGCTGCCACGCCACGATACTAGACCATGGGCCTCGTCCCCTATGGTCAAACCGACCATAGGCGAGGCCGCCCCAGTGACGAACGATGAACTCATTGTAATAGCGAAGTCGTGACAGTAGCCATGACTATTAGGGCTGTAACCAAAACGACCGAGATAGTGCTCCAAAAGAAACGAACAGGAATCCAATATTGCGCGGTCGTCACGCTGGACGTATTATACCGAGCATGCCTAAATGGACCAGCAGGCCCCATGGCGAGGAAACTTTCACTTGACACAGTTTTTGTCAGGTCATGGATCCTTTAGGTGGTATCTGCACAGATTCGGAAATGAAGGCTCCCCCGCATGTCCGGAATGCGCAAACTGCGAAGCATGTAGGGTAAATGATGATGGTTGGACCAACTTAAAGTATTTTGATACGTAGTCAACATGTACGTCAAGAATTTATTATGATTCAATCATACTAATATACTATATTCATAGTTGGCAGATAGCTCTACTCTTCTAGTTTAAGAAAAGCCCATCGAATATCTAAATTACTCAAGAAATAATTAAATAATTCGTTTTTATTGAGCATCGAATTTTGATGTTGGTTGGACCTACGCTGATTTTGGTTGGACCAAAGAAATGATCATGGTTGGACCATCATGTCGGAATACCAGAATATCGAAGGAAAGAATTGCGAAAATAAAATTCAGCAGTAAACCAATGTGTGGCCACTTTGTGGACGATCGTGAACATTCGGAAACGCTGAACGTTCGGGGAACTGATGGGGAAACTTCGCCCAAAACCGATGGTACGCTGTAGCCACCAATAAAGATACCTATTCTCTGGGTTTCAGGTTCTTAGCAACATTTGGAAGCTGTCCATTTTCGGGGATTACAGCGCGCATACAGGAATATGGTTTCGGATAGGTTTTAATTTTGTTTTCTTTATTAGAGATTTCCTGCCCGAGGCTAGTTCATCTCTTACCGGTTCTAATCTATATATATAAAAATGAGTTTGAAGTCCCTTTGAGGCAACAAAACTCAAGAACGGATGAACCGATCAGCTTGACTCTTGCACGGTTCGGTTCGTATTCGTGTTGGTTGTGTTTATATGCACAAAAAGTTACGAAAATCAACTAGAAAAGTAAGAAAATTGATAAAGTAATGATTTTCGTGAGCTGGGAAGGAAATCAACACGATTGAAATGAAACTAATCTAGAGTGCGGTGACGTTATGACCTCAACAGTTGTCAAACCACCACAGCTTGGCAAGACAAAGTTTGCCGGGACAGCTAGTTGATCATATAAATGAACTATACACATGCTTGCATTTATTAAGAAATCAGTTTATTAACCATCGTCAACGAGTACTATTTATATCCAAGGTCATTAAGCTTTATGTCCCACTTGACATAGGTTATTCTTGCCATATCGCCGCAACCCAGGACGCAGAACTTGGTGGGTTAGCATCCACTACCATTACTGATGTAGTGCTGGGATCTATTTTGGATTCAGGATGCTAATGTTGGCTACCTAGCTTTAGCTGCAAATGTACGGGATGTTGGTATGCTTTGGGCTTCAGTAGGTGGTGCGGTGCTATTGACCTGCCGACCGGTGCCACTTTTCTGCCGCACCTTACTAGGATCTGCTTCATTATCGCACTGAGGGTAAAGCGCCTGGCCTTCGAGGTGACCTTTATGTATTGGATAAACTTCAGCTGATCGGAACTACGGGACACACTGGCGAAGACCTTTTGGGCAACCGATTCTGTGTTAGCGAGGCATCCGAATGCGAGTAGCAGCTCTCCCAGCTCTCCGGCACATAATTTTATCAACGCGAAATCTCCTGCACTGTCAGTGCGCGCAAAGAAAATAGTAGGTAAATAAACTAAAATAGACCTAGCAACCAACATGGTAACCGCTAGGTCCAACTAGAATCATCCGTTGGACCAACCATGATCATATTCATTTGGCCTTATTTTACTGATTAATTGCATTTTAAATGAAAAATTATGAATTTTAAATATGCTAACATGAAGTTTATATATTTTCGCAAAAGTATAACGCAAAAACTTTATGAATTTGAACAAAATATCTCTGCTACAGATGTTACAAATTGAGTCATTTAGCAGTCCAAGTAATGCTCCTAGTCAGCCTTCTGAAAATACTCAATTAATTGAATGATTTGATGATATATTACATAAAGTTAGTTTGATTTCAATAAAAAATTAGTTATGTTTCGACAATAGCAAGATTTCGAATCAAGTATTGAAGAAAAAGTTGATTAAATCTGCATTTCTTTAAATTGGTCCAACCATGATCAGTTTTTCAGTTGGTCCAACCATCATCATTTACCCTACTCTTTGAATGCCCATGCTTCGTGGAGGTCGAGTAATACTCGAGTATGCAGGAGATATGCGGTAGAGATGTCACTCCGGACAACATAGGTGAAAATACTAGACAGGACCCGTGTTTCCAGGGGAGAGAGGACAACTTAAGGCGGTAGCAGGTGAAGTCATCCCTAATGAGCGTAACGCGAAAGTAATGAAGAGACAGAATGAGTTTTTAGTGGGTCAATCCCCACAAAACCCGAGAAACCACCTCTTGGGTGGTTCTGATCTGATCAATAAATTTTCTCATTCTGTTAAAAAAAACATTGACTGGCCACTACCGACTAAGCTATCACATGGCGAATATTCAGCAAGCTGATTCATTTGTATGTGATATCTGTGAATCCGATAATGGAAATTCGTATCATTTGATTGTAACTGTCCAGTTTTTGCGTAACTGCGTTTCAGAGTAATCTATTAGCACTTATTAAGTGAAACTGACTTAAGAAACTTGATCTTCAGGATGCTCTATCGCTCTTGATCCACTGTAGTAAACAGCTTTGCACCCTCTTCATGCTTTATACGAAAACGTGCCTCTTGAGCCGACCTACCGATGCCTGCTATCCCTAGACTACTCTATCAACAGCAATTCCACGTGCGTAAAATATTACCCTCACTATTATTTTTTCATCGCAACTTTCACCTGTTGAGTAGCCAGCAGCCGTATCATGCCTCATAAAACATTACCCCAGAAGTATTCTCCACCATGCTATCACGAAAAAAAAAAAAAGAATAAAACTTTGAAAAGGTCACCACATTAAACGCAATTACCAACTCTAGAGCCATCATCGCTACGCAGTTTCGCTGCTGCTGGCCGCTATTAGGCAAACCAACTGCCAAGCTGCTGGCCGGCACTTTCAGCCGTGTGGTTGGGCTTGCCAAAGTCCCTGACTCTGCATGGGTCCTGCTGCTGGCACGGAAAGAAGAAAAGTAGGTACCGACCGACAGAAGAAAAAAAAAAATATTAATGGAAAAAACATCACCCTCCTGCCATAAGAAGGCGAAAGTGGGGGCACCAGCACCACCGGAGCAGCCAGCAGCGGTGACTCTACTCTACACTCTATAGGTATGCTTCGGAGCGCGCTCCGGCAGGGAAGCAAAATGGCGCAAGCAATTTAGAGGCAAATGAGCTTGTAATGATTGCCAAAGAGATTTTTCGTGAAAGATTATGATTTCTTTTCTTGGTTTTCTGACGGGCTTGACCGGGTGGCTGTTGGTTGGTTCGGTCCTTTTGAATGTGCGACGGTAATGATTTCGTCGGACGTAAGGTCAGTGCTGACTGCTGGGTTTTGGTTGGTTGGATTGAAACATCGGAGGCAAATTTGACGAGTCCATAGCATACATTACTCGCATGTTACAAAGTTGCAAAACGGTGAGTCGATAAGGAGAGCGTTCAACATAGCTCTGGCCCGCACAAGTTCCTAGCTGGTAGAGCAGCCTGGGCACTGCTGTCCTGCTGACTTCACGACCTGAGCGTCTGTTCACCAAGGAGGTGCGGCTCAAACAGCGTCTGTTCTGACATCCAGCGGCTGAGTAAGAAATGCTGCATCACGCCAAGCTAGATCCAAAGTGGTAGCCCCATCAGCGTGATCGTCCCATTGTTGGTTTCGACGTTAAACAGAACTGGCACGATGGCCCTCCGGCGAGACAGGAATGTTGGCGTAGGCCAAATAAGCCACCCGTAAAAATCCCCATTACGAATAACATAGGGGAAAATACGATTCCATACAATCGGCAAAGACCCACGCGACGAAATAAGGACTACGGTTGGAAACTTGGAACATGGAATTGCGAGTCACTAGGTTTTGCAGGATGTGACATGATAATTTACGGCGAACTACATCCCCGCAACTTCGACATCGGACCTTTGTTGGACTGGATAGAAAGTGTGGAAAAGCGGGCATCGAGCGGCTACCTTCTACCAAAGCTGAGGCACCACCAATGAACTAGGAACATGATTTATAGTGTTGGGCAAGATGCTACAACGTGTGATTGGGTGGCAGCCGATCAACGCAAGGATGTGCATGTTAAGAGTTAAGGGCCGTTTCTTGAACTACAGCATCATCAACGCCCACTGCCCACACGAAGGAAGGGAGGAAATGTATCGACTGGTAATCGGACGAAACAGCCTGCACGCCGTACCAAATGATAACGGCCAGCGATGCGTAAACTTTGCAGCCTCCCGTGGTATGGTAGTCCGAAGCACCTTCTTCCCCCGCAAAGATATCCACAAAGTCACCTGGAGATCATCCGACCATCAAACAGAAAACCAAATCGACCACGTTCTAATCGACGGTAAATTCTTCTCGGATATTACCAACGTCCGCACATACCTCAGTGCGAATATAGATTCGGATCACAACTTAGTCGCTGTATGCATGCGCTCAAAACTTTCGACAGTTATCACCACGCGTCGAAGTCGAACGCCGCGGCTTAACATCGAGCAGCTGCGTAACGTAGAAGTGGCTCAAGACTACGCGCAGCAGTTAGCAGTGGCCCTACCAACAACGGAAGAGCAGCTTGGCGCAGCTACACTTGAAGATGGCTGGAGGGACATCCGACGGCGAATGTGAACAGTTGAAAAACGAGAAGAATGCAGCATGGGCGAGAATGCTGCAACACCGTACGAGAGCGAATGAGGCACGTTACAAACAGGCGCGGAACAGGCAGAACTCAGTCTTCCGGATGAAGAAGCGCCAGCAGGAAGAACGAGATCGCGAAGCGATGGAAGAGCTGTACCGCGCTAAGGACACACGAAAGTTCTACGAGAAGCTGAACCGCTCACGCAGAGGCTTCGTCCAACAAGCCGACATGTGTCGAGATAATCACGGGAATATTCTCACGAGCGAGCGTGAGGTGGTCGAGAGGTGGCGGCAGCATTACGATGAGCACCTCAATGCACAGTGGCTGATTTCGTCATTTTAGCGCGCTTAATTAATAACTTTTTTACTATGAAGTTTAGCGTCATGGTGTCTTCGGGAAAGTTTTTCACTATAATAAGGAGCTTCTTTTGAGCTTCTGTGAAAAATGATCAATCCCCCTAAAAGTGAGATAGAAAATTTATTTTTTGAATTTTTCAAGATACGAGGATGGTGTCTTCACAAAAGTTGTAGAAAATGTTGTTTGGAGCAACTTTGCCGAAGGCACCAAGTTTGTAACTCCGTTACTTTTCAAGATACGTTACGTTTTCTTTCATCGACCCCTTGAAAAAGGTTTTTGCGCAATAACTTTCTAAAAATTGATTCTACAATTTTCCCATGTTTTACAAAGTCATAGATAATGGTAAAACACACAACTTTGCCGAACATGACATCCCGCTAATTCCAAAAATAAAATAGTTATAACGATTTTTATAGTTTTTTGGGCCATATTTCAAGCATATATAACTTAGCCATAGGCAAATATATGCAAATTTCCTTTTACGCATGTGAAAGTGCATGTAATTGCCTCTCGTAGAAAGCCAAAATCATCAAACTGTAAGAAACTGTAAGATGGTTTTTGTATAGAAACTTACATCCATTTATGTTACTCTTATATGGGATTTATATATATTTTCAACATATTTATTTGACATTTCATGTCAGCTTGCACTTTTATTGTTATTGTAAGTGTGTGTTAATATAAAGGAAGGTTTGTGGTGCATTTTGGATCATTCGTGAAGTACGTTACATAAATACTTACCATCTAATTCTTTTGTCTTACTAACTCAAGTGCTCCACGTAGTCCACGAATAGAGCGAATGAAGTGCCATTTCTTAAAAAATTCCAAACATGCGCGTAACATATTCTGTCAACGCTCTCACTAGTACATATCTATGTCTACATTGGTTATAGTAAATTATAAATCTTATCATACTTCAAAGAAAGCTGCTGTTAAATCGTGATCCGACGAAAGAAGTTTCAATTTATGCGTTTTTTTTTCGTGGACTACGTGGAGCATTGTGAGTTAGTAAGAAAATAGAAGTACATAGTTGGTGAGTTTTTATGTAACGTACTTCATGAATGATCCAGAATACACAACAAACCTTTCTTTATATTAACACACACTTACAATAACAATAAAAATGCAAGCTGACATGAACTGTAAAATAAATATGTTGAAAATATATATGAATCCCATATAAGAGTAACATAAATGGATGTAAGTTTCTATACAAAAACCATCTTACAGTTTCTTACAGTTTGATGATTTTGGCTTTCTAAGAGAGGCAATTACATGTATTTTCACATACGTAAAAGGAAATTTGCATATATTTGCCTATAGCTAAGTTATATATGCTTGAAATATGGCCCAAAAAACTATAAAAACCGTTCCCGAGCAGGAGAAAATAGCTGAAGAATAACAAACTCAGGTATGGAAAACCGAATACCTACAACCTGAATAAGGTATTAAGAAGCCCTGCATAAGAGGTAAAATACCTAAAATAATAACTGATGTGTTTCCTATGCATAACACGCGAATAATGACTTCAGGTATGGTAATACCTAAATAATAATCGGTGATTTTTCCATACAAATGGTGATTTTTCCATAATTGAATAATACCTCAATCAGTCCTCAAAACCAAAATAATAACTCGATGTGGTATTCTATCAATACCTACAAAATACCAAAATAAGTTATTTTCAATACCTGGACAACCGATAAATACTTGGTTTTGGTATGATACCTGACTTTGGTATGCTCCAGTTATGTGTCAGTTATTCATTCCTGCTCGGGTTATAACTATTTTAATTTTGGAATAAGCGAGATGTCATGTTCGGCAAAGTTGTGTGTTTTACCATTATCTATAACTTTGTAGAACATGAGAAAATTGTAGAATAAATTTTTAGAAAGTTATTGCGCAAAAACCTTTTTCAAGGGGTCGATGAAAGAAAACGTAACGTATCTTGAAAAGTAACGGAGTTACAAACTTGGTGTCTTCGGCAAAGTTGCTACAAACAACATTTTCTACAACTTTTGTGAAGACACCAACCTCGTATTTTGAAAAATTCAAAAAATAAATTTTCTATCTCACTTTTAGGGGGATTGATCATTTTTCACAGAAGCTCTAAAGAAGCTCCTTATAATAGTGAAAAACTTTCCCGAAGACACCATGACGCTAAACTTCATAGTAAAAAAGTTATTAATTAAGCGCGCTAAAATGACGAAATCAGCCACTGTGCAATGGCAACGTTGCAAGCACCGAAGGTGGCACGGTAACAGATCTAGGAGTACGTGCGCAGGACGAACGATTTCCAGCCCCTAACCTCCAAAAGATTGAAGAGGAAGTTAGCCGGTTGAGAACAACAAAGCCGCTGGAGCAGATTAACTGCCAAGCGAGCTTCTAAAACATGGTGGAGAAGCACTGGTGAGAGCTCTACACTGGGTCATTACCAAGATTTGGGAGGTGGAAGTATTACCGGAGGAGTGGATGGAAGTCATCGTGTGTCCCATCTACAAAAGGGCGACAAGTTCGATTGCGGGAATGTTACGTTATGCCGCCGTCTGTCACCGATTGCAAGAGAGGTCGTGGGGCAATATCAGGCTGGATTCATGGGTGAACGCGCTACAACAGACCAGATGTTCGCCATCCGCCAGGTGTTGCAGAAATGCCGCCAATACAACGTGCCCACACATCACTTGTTCATCGATTTCAAATCGGCGTATGATACAATCGATCGAGAACAGCTATGGCAGATTATGCACGAATACGGATTCCCGGATAAACTGATCCGAGTGATCTAGACGACGATGGATCGAGTGATGTGCGTAGGTCGAGTATCAGGGACACTCTCGAGTCCCTTCGAATTTTGCAGAGGGTTACGGCCTACAGAGCAATCTCCAGAGATGTTGGAGGGGATCATTGGAGGACTTTTTTCGCGTCATGACCCTAGTCCTTGGCCTCCTTTCGTAGGACAGCCGGGGACTGGGGCTGGCGATGAGGAGAGGGTCACAGATGTGGAACTTGCGGGGATAGCTAAGTCCCTTAGCGTAGGTAAGGCCCCAGGTCAGGACGGAGTTCCGAACCTGGCCTTAAAAGTTGCTATTGCAGAGGCTCTCGAGATGTTCAGGTCTGCTATGCAGAAATGCCTGGACGAGGGAGTTTTCCCAGAAGCTTGGAAGAGGCAGAGCCTGGTACTATTCCCAAGTAACATTTTTAGTTTTATACTGCTCTATTAGCAGTTTTCATGACAAATTTTATAAAACTGCCAATAAACCCAAGAATTCCATAACAACCTTCTGACAACCGCTATAAGAACGCCTTTCGACCAAGTGGACCACACTTATTGATGTTTTTAAAACAATTTGCGGAGCAACAATAAGTCCACAATAAACCAGCATGTTGTTTCTTTTTTGCTCGAACAATTTTTACACCAAGTATTTATTCACCACTGCGAGAAAAACAAAACAAACCAATGTTGACGTTGTGATCATCATGGATTGTATTTCCATCGATTAACACAAGTAAAAATTCGTAATTTTATGTGACTTTGTGGTGATTTCTTTAACGTTAAATCATGTGCGATAAAAGTTTTATCGTGAATAAGGTAATTATAGGTGCAAATAACTATTGCGCCCCCAAAATAGTGCAGCTTTCGAGGAAAAGTGAAGTTTCCGAAAAAAGTGAGATTGCAGATTTTTCATACAACTGCGCAAAAAAGTACATTTGCGAATGTGGATTCATGCAAGCATGCCCTCTTGAGTGTTCAATTATCAAGGTATGTATTATTTAGTTGAAATTTTCGATTTCCTATTTCATAGGCCTGGGGAAAGTTCCGAAATCCAATATGGCAGCAGCAAATAGCAAAGAAAAAAGTGCTTTCGACAATAAATCTAACATCCCTTCAATATTACCGCAATAAGAGCAATTAGTCGTGCAATTACCATATTAAGCACTCAATAACTCCATCTGTGGTTTTCGCTACTTTTTATGAGATGGCGCTCAAATCGATCATGAATGACACTTCACAATGGTCGGCAATGTATGGCCAAAAATACTTATGAAATGTTTGAGCGTTTCACAATTAATCATATAGTATTGAAAAAATATTTTTCCAACAAATAATTCAGAGAACGGTGTATTAAGAAGCAATTAAAATTGAAATGACAAATGGATTTGAGCCATGATTATGGCTAGTGTTAGTTTTGGCCACTTAATATGGCACAGTGCATCTGCTAGCATGACATCAACGCAGTGATTGCTCTTTTAAGGTTTGTTTTAAAGTACTTTTGGCAACTGCAATAAAACCTTCAATAAATCAAATAAGCTGCTGCGTTGGTTAGTTTTATAAGATTTTTATTGGTACATTATAGCACGCTTGTAGTATTCATTAAAACTTATACCGATGGCATTGTCAATAGCCGTTATAAATCATTCATAAAACTGAAATAAATCCAATGCGCTCTGAAAACGTTACTTGGGTTGCCAAAGGTGGGGAAACCACCCGGAGACTCGTCGGCATATAGACCAATATGCTTGATTGACACGGCGGGGAAGGTGCTCGAAAAGATCACCCTCAATAGAATGTTGAGGTTCACTGAGGGCGAAATTGGTCTTTCGAGCAACCAGTACGGCTTCCGGAAGGGGAGGTCCACCGTAGACGCTGTCTTGTCGGTTACAAAAACCGCCGAGGAAGCACTCGAGCCTAAGAGGAGGGGAATTTGCTTCTGCGCGGTAGTGACTCTGGATGTAAGGAATGCGTTCAATAGCGCCAGCTGGTCTGCTATTGCCGATGCGCTCTTGCGTCTGGGGATACCGGAGTACTTGTACAAGATTCTCGAAAGCTACTTTCAGAATCGCGTACTAGTTTACGACACGGAGGTGGGTCGGAAGTGCTTTCACATAACCTCAGGAGTCCCGCAAGGTTCCATCCTGGGTCCGGTGTTGTGGAATGCCATGTACGACGAGGTGTTGAGGTTAGAGTACCCAGTGGGAGTGATGATTGTCGGATTTGCCGACGACATCGAAGTCTACGGTGAAACGATCGAGGAGGTAAAGTTGACTACCAACCACTCGATCAAGGTTGTGGAGGCGTGGATGCGGTCCAGGAAACTGGAGCTGGCTCACCACAAGACAAAGGTGACGGTTGTTAACAACCGGAAGTCGGAGCAGCAGACGGAGATCAGTGTAGGAGAGTGCACTATCCTGTCAAAGCGCTCCGTCAAACACTTGGGCGTGATGATCGACGATAAGCTTACCTTCGGTAGCCACGTCGATTATGCCTGTAAAAGAGCCTCCACAGCTATTGCAGCACTGTCCCGGATGATGTCCAATAGCTCTGCGGTGTACGCCAGTAAGCGCAAGCTTCTGGCTAGTGTTGCTACGTCCATACTTAGGTATGGCGGCCCGGCGTGGGGCACCGCGCTTAGTACTGAATGCTACCGACGGAAGCTGGGAAGTACTTACAGGCTTGTGTGCCTGAGGGTTGCGAGCGCGTACCGTACCGTGTCACACGACGCTCTCTGCGTCAT
The DNA here is from genome assembly GCF_035046485.1 of Aedes albopictus. NCBI lineage: Eukaryota > Metazoa > Arthropoda > Insecta > Diptera > Culicidae > Aedes > Aedes albopictus. Next base: position 71,826,562 of record NC_085138.1, on the reverse strand, counting down.
TACTGGTATGGTGCCTATCAGCATTCTTATCAGTGAGGACATGGAGTGCTTCGAAATGCGCGGCACAAGAGGCGTACGCAGGAGTGCCAGGATGGCCTCTATGGTCAAATGGCAGCGCGCGTGGGACAGTTCCACCAAAGGAAGGTGGACCCATAGGTTGATACCGAGGGTAGATAGTTGGATTAATAGGTGCCATGGGGAAGTTACATTCCACCTGACACAGGTTTTTACAGGTCATGGTTGCTTCCGACAGTATCTACACCGTTTCGGGCATGCGGATTCTCCCGAATGCCCAGTGTGCAATGGTTTAGAGGAAACGGCGGAAGACGTTTTGTTCGTGTGCCCGCGTTTTCGTACAATGCGGGACCGCATGCTTGCCACATGCGGGGAGGACACAACTCCGGACAACTTGGTCCAGAGGATGTGTAGGGATGAGTTTGGCTGGAACGCCGTTTCAACGGCTATCACCCATATCGTCTGGGAACTACAGAGGAGGTGGCGCGTGGTCTCGGAGAGTGGCTAGTCCAGATGCGGTACAAAAGGTGGTCCAGGGGTTCGGAGTCTGCTTCGTAGGTCATTCCGGTGCCCTGCGGTCGAGATCGACCCTTACAACGATTAAGTGGCCGCGGAGAGGAAGTCCCGGTAGCGGTGCTGTCGTGGCGTCGGTCTACTGGGTTGGATCCGAGCCCGCGGTTGGTAAGGGGTCCCCGGCAAGGGTCGGGGCAGGTGGAGACCCTGCTGTCAGCAACCTTCTGGTGCAGCTGATAGGGCCTTAAGGGTAGTGATACCCTTGCCTTCAGCAGGTCAGATCGGGTTGCACGTGGGCATCAGTTCTTGATGTCTGCAAAGCAGTTGTCGCGGGCGGGGTTGACCCTGCCCGCCTTCCGAGGACAAAGGGAATGGCGTGGACCACTCGGGAAACTGGCTAAGCGCCAGCATGCTACAGTGATGGACTCTCCAGAGCGAGTCATCGATGTTCGTTGCTGCTAGGCTACGCAGCTAAGCTTGTGGGTGCGATATGCAATAGCCCCTCTCTGAAGCAACACCTTCTTGGTGGTTCCGGAGAGACGTAGGGTTTGGCGACCATAGGAATGTGTTTTAGTGGGTCGAGGAGAGAGTAGTCCTGGCTTTTACTAGTGTTGTAGAAGACGGCCTTAACCCCACACTACCCTAACCTTCCTGTTAGGGTGTCTGTTGAGCAGATTTATCCCCCTATGGTTTAGAAGGAAAAAAGAGGGTTACGGCAAGGTGATGGTCTTTCGTGGTTGCTTTAACGGATGTAATAAAGAGAGCGGGGATAAACACGAGTGGGACGATTTTCACGAAGTCCGTTCAGCTGCTTGGTTTCGCTGATGGTATTGATATTATAGCTCGTAAATTTGAGACGATGGCGGAAACGGATTAGTCATTAATGTGTCGAAGACAAAGTACATGATGGCAAAGGGCTCCAAGGAGGAATCGCCGCGCCCGTTATCCCGAATTTATATCGACGGTGATGAAATCGAGGCGGTTGAAGAATTCGTGTACTTGGGCTCACTGGTGACCGCCGACAACGACACCAGCGGAGAAATTCAAAGACACATTGTGGCAGGAAATCGTGCTTGCGGACTCCGCAGAACTCTCGAATAAAGTTCGCCGTAACACGAAGTTAACTATCTACAAAACGCTGATTAGACCGGTAGTCGTCCATGGGTTCGAAACATGGACTCTACGTGTAGAGGACCAACATGGAGCTTTCGAACGGAAGGTGTACCATCTACGGCGGTGTGCAGACGGAAGACGGAACTTGAAGAAGGCGAATGAATCATGAGCTGCATCAGCTGCTGAGAGAACCAACCATCGTCCATACCGCGAAAATCGGGAGGCTACGGTGGTGGGCGGATCACGTCATCAAAATGTCGGATAGCAACCCGATTAAGATGGTTCTTGAGAGCCATTTGACCGCTGTGTAGCGAGCTAGGTGGGTCGATCAAGTGGAGAACGTTTTGCGGACCCTTCGCAGAGTGCGAAAATGGAGACGCACAGCCATGGACCGAGTGGAATGGAGACGACTCCTACGTACAGCAGAGGAAACTCAGGCCCTAGTCTGACCGGTAAGTAAGGACTTCGGAAATTAGCCTAAGGATGCTAAATGAGTTCGTTTCAGGACAAATGTATTACTTGTTTTGATGCCCAAGCAACACACATGTCATACAAGAGAGAATCGCGCTACAATATTCGTTGGTCAGTCGGTTTCCACGGTAGGGCGATGGAAACGCGAGCACGAAATCCGGGATCAGTGGTCATCGTGATCAAATAAATCATAATCGTGATGAAGACCGCGACGTGTATTTCCATGTAACTAGTGGATCATATCACCTAACAGAGGTGGCTCCTAGATCCACACCTTACCCTACCCTACTAACCACCATTCCTTGCTGTGGATTCCACGGTTTCTAGTAGCAACGGTTGACGAACTAACATTCCTTCCCTTTCCTGATGACCGTAAGGATGTGGCCAGCGCCGTTATTGACTTTAAATAGCTGAACTCTCGAATTGTGCACATTGAGAATGGTTAGCTAGTCCCAAGCTTTCACATTCATTGGCTCTCTGTGAAACTTCGATTGTTCTGGTCAATCACGGAGTAGCAACTACGATGTGTACGGTTATCTTTGCTTTGCTTTGCCAAGCAACACACATGTCATACAAGAGTTGCAGCAGCGCAAGTTTTTGTTGTATAGCAGTATTTTGACGTAATTTTAACATTGAGTTAGAATTACGTTAAATTAACTTCTATACAACCAAAACTTGCGCTTCCGTAACTGTTATATTACATGTGTGTTATTTGGGTGAGATTCAAACCCATGGCTCCGTATCGCTAGTCCGGAGCTTTAACCAACTAAGCCATAGAACAAGTTATGATTCTATATAATAGGTAGATAAAGCAGAATATAAGCAATAAATAGATAACCAGTGCCGAAGGAGAGATAAATTAGGGAAAGACGGACGCTTCGTATCCACAATTTGACCACCAACTGTAGCAAAAACCTTTCCGCAAAACTAGAACCTGGATGGAAATCATACAAAGTAATACACAATTCTGACGAACGACGACGGCGACGTTTGCCATGTTTCACTTAGAATTAATTTGTATAATTTATGTGTTTTTCTGCTGGTGGTGTGTGCTCTTCTAGCGTGGCTGCCTCCCTCGTTCTGTGTGCATAGGAATGCGAACTCGCTCGCATTACGATGTATTGTGAAGTCGAACGAGGCGAGGTGGTGGTGACGGGGGCCACCAGGTCGGAAGGCAGATATACAATATGGAGTGTGATTGTTGGCCCCCGGAACGTTCCGTTTCGTTTCGTGTTTTTTGTTCTTCTGACCGGAGGCCGCGTTCGCGGCGGCAGCGGCGACGGAACTTTGGTGTACGAATTTATTTCTTGGAGTTCCGCGAGCGACAGCGCACCACCACCGGTCATTGGCGATGATGGCTCGCTGGTTGGTAGGTTGGTTGTTGATGTTTTTTCGTTAGCGTTTAAAATATGCAACCCCCCTGGGCGATGGCGCGGCACTACAGTACCATCGCAGCGCTGGATGGTGGAGGCCGGAATTCGATGTAATGCTTTGATGTCGAAAGATTATGCCCCTCGGATGGATCGGTCCAATGCGCGAGTAAACACGGTTTCCCGGTAGGGTAGGTTTGTGTTTTTTTCTGTGTTTTGGGTAAGGCTCCATAATGTTTTGCTTCTATTTTCTGGTTCAACGATTAACTTTGATGCCACCGGCTGCTATACCGGCGATTGAAGCGATGAGAGCTTTTGATTCAAGGTTGGTGTAAAGCCATTGAAAGTTGTGGAACTTTTTCCTACCACAACACGCTGCAGGCGGTTGGATCACGAGTTTTAAAAACATTAAAATGTTCAGTATTTGTATCGAGCAACGTGGAAGAGCGGTGTTTATTATCCACGAAGAATATTTAAAAATTCTATCAAAATTCATTGAAATTTGGAAGTACTGCTTAAGACAACACTTTGTACGAGATGCTCGCAAAAATCTCTGTAACTGTTCTGTAACTCTGTCCCCTGCTGAAACATTCCCTTAACATTTACAACTGCTCACTTTTTGCACACAATTCATCAATGATTACACCCCACGTTGAAATGGCAAAAGTTCTTATCTGAGAGTGTCGTTTATTCTTTTATACTTCAAACCTCACGATTGCCGACTCGTCCGCCTCCCGCGAAGTACCATTACCATTAGAAGAGTGGAAAATTGTACAGCACGGCGTCCACAATTATACGTCGTCTTCTAGGCAATTTTCCACGCTTCTAATTAGATGCATTTAAACAGGCTAGGCTAGCACATTTTGTCCCGCACCCATTTCCATTCCGTACCGGTCCGGGGGTCCGGGCTGCCGCAATCAACAAACGTTTGACGAGGCTTTTCATCTTCAAAGCTTCGCCATTTTTTCTCGCGTTGTCCTTGTTTCCTCCTATCACCACGCTGGCGCTGCTGGGAAACACAGTTATCGGGTACCTACTCTCGCTGGATGGATGGTTTGCACACTGGGGTTCGTCGGCGAGTAAGTTCTTGCTTATTTTGCACCCTCTTTTGTGTTTTATGCCTCGTTCTTTACTCTCTTTGGGGCCGGGCCGACTCCAAAGCACTGATGGGTGGTAATCTACTTCTTTGCTTACCCTGCCTGTGAAACAGCTTTCGCTTTACAACGGAACAGTGGGAGTAATATGGAGGAATGTGGTAAAAATTTTCATCGAACAGTTGCTAAGGGGCTGTCCATTTATTACGTAAGGGGATTTTTACGATTTTTCTACACCCCCACCCCCCCTTGTAAGATTTTTTGTATGAGAACCCAAATATTTTTGTATGGAGCGTAAGATTTTTCAAACCCCCCCCCCCTCCCCCCACAAATTCTTAAGTAATTAATGGACAGCCCCTAAGCATGTTTTTTTCGGAGAAATCTGTGAATAAAGAGATCTTAGAGGACTATTTACAGGAAACACTGAATGAATATTTTAATTAATTCTGGGAGAAAACCCTACAAGAAATTTCCACAGACATCCAAGAGAATCCGGAGAGCGATTCCTTAATAATTCCCTGGAATTGAAGGAATGTTTTGTAGAGTATTCGGCAACCTGTAGCGTCCAACAAGGCTCTGGTCCTCACAAGTTCCTACCTCAAGCTTCCATGGGTCAATCGATGACAAGTACGCCAGCTTCTTTTCAACCTGTTCAACTTAAAGTTGAACACAAATGTTTCCCAACCAAGCTAAAGTATACGACCAAGTTTAAGGCAACTTGGTCAACAAAAACATCTCATGACAAAGAGAACAATCCTTTCGATAATTCCAGGAATCACTCTATGTAAGAAAAAAATAATGAAGAATCTCTTTTGTGGTACACTGGGACCTCTTTTTATGCATATGGCTGGGACTGCATAAATTAAAAATGTGCATAAGTTAAAAAAGTCATAAAAAGAGGGAAATTTATGCATAAATTAAGTTTGGGCTTTAATCTAGAGAATCTAGTTGGCGAGGACAGGTCTTGCTCTTGGGCAGTTGAGGTGGGGCTAAGGGGGTTTCCAGAAAGTTCCCAGAGAGCCCAAAAAGGGGGCTCCAAGGGGTTTCAGGAGCGTTTTAAGGGGTTGTTTCGGGGGATTTGAGGAGCCTATTAAGGGTGTTCTTAGTAATAAGTGGGTTTCAGGGGTGTTCCAAGGGGCTTTAGGGGCAATTCAAGGGATCTCAGAAGCCTTTAAAGGGGTCTTTGCAAGAGGTTTGAGGGGCGTTTTAGGGTATTTCAGAGTCAGCTCTGAAACTTCCTGGAATGCCTCAAAATTCCCCTTAAACCCCCCGGGACCCCATGTAACGCACCTTCAGCTTCGAAACCCCTGAGAACTCCTCCGTGACGCCTCTGAATCCCCTGAAAATGCTCTGAAACGCCTTGAAATGCCTCCAAAATCCCCCTTACCCCACTCGGACGCCATGTAACGCACCTGAGGCGCTCCGAACCCCCCGAAAACTCCTTCGTAACGCTTCCGGATCGCCTCTGAATCCCACCGAAGAGGCTTCGAAAGGTCCTGAAATGCCTCCAAAATCAACCCTAGACCCCCTCGGACCCCATGTAACGCACCTGAGAAGCTCCAAACCCCCGAAAACTCCTCCGTAACGCCTCTGAATCACGCCGAAAATGGTCTGAAACATCCTAAAATGCATAAAAAAATTCTCCTAAACCAAAACCCCTAAAACACCTCCGTAACGCCTCTGAAACCAGCCTAAAATGCTCTGAGACTTCCTGGAATGACTCCGAAACTCCCTTAAGACCCACTCGGACCCTATGTAACCCATATGAGACCTTCGAAAACACCCAAAAAAGAACCTGTAACCTTCCTTTGCTCTCCTCTGTAAACACACCATGGCCGCCGTTGCAATAGTTCCCGTCATTATTAAATATTCTTCTGCATAATATTGGTTCTGAGTAGGTTTCTCTTTTTTTATGCAGGGCATAAAAAAAGGTGCATAAATTAAAAGTGCATAAAAATAACATGCATAAAAAGAGGTTTTAGTGTATTAGGTTTTTTACACCCTGTCAAAGTAAGGGATTTAAATTCATTTTTATTATCAAAGATTCACTCGGACATTTTATTGAGAGATTTCTGTAGTTTCTGATATTTCCAGAAATGCATTCAAAAAACCTCCAGATATTTCTTCTGAAAATCCTTCAGCGATTCTTTCAGAAAATATTCCAGGGAACTTTGAAGAAATTCTACCATGAATGCTCTTTCCTCTGAAATACTTTAAAAATGTTTCCTTTAGAATTCATTTCAATTGTTTCTAGAGATTACCCAAGAAATTAATTTAGAAAGCTTTCTTTGGATTCTTATCGATGTTGATCTTTAAGAAAATTTTCCAGGAATTACTTTCGGAAAGACTTAGAAGTATTTGTTGCGAAAGTTCTTTAGGACAGGGACTCCAGGGGCTCTTTGAGAAATTTTCCTGAATAATTGATTTCAAACATTATTTCTGATATTCCGCCATAAATTTAATCATAAATTAATCCATGAATTCCTTTTGATACTATTTCCGGAATCTTCTCCGGCATTTATTTTCAGAAATTTTTCCAGAGATTTTTAAAGAAATTTCTGCAGAACTCCAATTTTTTTTAGGTAGATATCTCGAAGAATTTTCATAAAAATTCCTCAACATTATGATCATGGTATCCAATATGATTTTCCGAGAAGGTCTTTCGTCTTCCTATATCTATTCGGATATTTCTCCAGAAATACAATCAAAAGTACTGTCCAAGATTTCTACTAATTTTTGGGCGGAGAATCCGAATCTGAAATAATCCGGATACCCCTAAAGAACCCAATTGTGCTTAAAATTCTTAGCGTTTCTCCAAAATTATTTGTAAAATTTTGTGCAGAAATTTATTCAAGGATTTTTTAGAAACTATGCTGGCGGTTCCATCAACAATTTTCCGTGGGATATGAGCAATTTCTGTAATAAGCTTGTGAGCCTTGGGATACCCCCTTTATTCTCAAACAAAAATCATGAGAGACTTATGGAGGAACTCTGCAAGTAACTACAAGAAAAAAATGCTTGAGAAACCTTTGCAGAAGTCCGGAGAGGAAATTTTGGAGGAATATCTTAAAAAAAATTCTACAAAAATTGCTAACAAAAATACTGGTGTTATTCTTGAAGAAATCCCTTATTGAATTTCTGAGGCACATTTGAAGTTTTTTTCTGAAGAAATCCTTCGGGGAATTTCGGTACATACCTCTGAAGGGATTCTCAGAAAAATCTGATGTACAATTTTCGAATGGATTTTTACACAAAAGTCTCTTAATTACTACCTGGAGAAATTTCTGAAGGAAATCTTCAGAGCTGGTCATCTGGAGTACCCTCGGCATGTATTCAATAGGAAAATTTATTTTAAAATTCCATGAAAAATGCTGAAGAATACATTCTACGTGGATACGTAGAGGAATACCTGAAGAAACCAATGGAAAACCCATGGAGGAACTTGCAGTAGAACCTCTCGGAAACTTTCTAGAGGAATTTCCTAATAAATTCCAAAGACTTTTTTTGAGAAAATTGAGTAAAAGCTGAAGGAATCTTTGGAAAAATCCATGCAATAATTTCTGAGAAAAAATGTACATTTCTTAAGGCAACCCCTGGAGAAATTTCTGAAAGAATCTCCTAATCTTGGCGAAAAAAATCTCTTGGAGTTGCATCTTGAAAAACGTTTGGGGGAATTCCTGGAGAAACCCCAGGAGAAATTCCTAGAACACTTTCTTGAGAAATTTCCAGAAAAATTTTCTGAGAAATCCCAAAGAAAAACTTTTGGAAAATATTCTGAAATTTCTGCGGGGAATTACTTCAGAAATGTTTAAAGAAGTACATGAAAGAATTTCTGTTTGTTAATGTTCTAAAAATGTTTTGATGAATCCTCAAAGAATATACAAAGGAGTTTCCTGCCGGTGTCCCTGGGGAAATTTTTAGAAGATTTTTGCAAAACGATTTTGAGTTCTGGCAAGAATGCCCCTTCCACAAATAGTGAAGTCATATCCTTGGGGACGTACCAGTATAGGGGGCACTGAAATTTGGCAACCTTGAGTAACCAGCTTTGATTTTACCATGACAGCACATTCGGAGTCAGTTTTACTTTCTATTCCACGAAATCGTTACGTTTTCTGTGACTTATGTAGTTGCTGAAAGCACTGGTCTAGCGGTCGAATCACACCAGAACGTGATTTTTTTTAGTAATTCCTCCAGAAATGTTCCTTGGATGTTCTTCAGGAGTTCTTGAAGAGATTTCTCAAAGGACTATTCTTAAAAGTAGTCCACGGGTTCTTAAAAAAACCTTCTGGGGTTCCTTCAGTGATTTTTTTTAGGAAATTACTTAAATTGCAACAGAATATCGTACATGTATTTCTTCAAACATTTTTTAGAGTATTTCTCACAAAATTTTATCAAAACTTCCTTCAAGAGTTTTTTTTTCTGAACTTCTCCCGGAGTTCTTCAAGAAATTTCCAAAGCAATTCTCCTGGGATTTTTTCCAATGATTTCTTTACGGACTTCAAGACTTCTTCTAAGATAATTTTTTTAATAGAGATCTGGATTTTTTTTTTTTGAGAAATCCGCCTAGGGTTTTCTCTTAGAAATTCGGAAATTATCAAGGAACCTTTTCAGAGATTATTCTTGGATTTTTTTTTTAGAGATTCCTTCACGTGTCACTTGAGGATTCTCTCAGGTATTTATTAAGCAATTCTTCACGAAAATTCTCGACTGATTCTTCTGGATGTCCCACAAGGGTTTCTGCAGAAATTCCTCCATGTATTCCTCCAGCAGGGATTACTCAGATCTTTCTTCATGGATTCTTCCAGATTTTTTCCGATGTTACTTCAGGGACTTCTCGAAAGATTCCCTAAGCAATTCCTGCAGAAACTAGCTGCGCATTCCTTGGCATTTTTCAGAAAAATTGTCAAGAAATTCTTCTACAAACAGTGGAATTTACGTATTCTCGGCTGTTTTGTTCTCCTCGTCATGTGAGGTTTTTCGAAACCTGTTGAACTCAGAGTTGGCCTCAAAACCTTCCCAACCAAGCTGAGTTATATGCTCAAATTTCAGGGAATTAAGTCCACAAAAACCCCCCATGACGAAAAGCACAAACCAGTCGATAATACCCTTTGTCACCCTACTTCCCGACTGTTCTTCTTGGTATTGTTTCAAAAAATCCTTTAACGATTTATTTTTTAATTTTTTTTTTTTCAGTGGTTCTCTTAAGAATTCCCCCTTTTTTTATTGCCTATGTAAGACTTTTAATTTTTTTGTGTACTGATCCCTTCAGAGACTGTATTAGAAACTCATATAAAAATTTCCTCAAAAGTATCGCCGCAAGATAAAAAAAAATACCCAGAAAATTATTGCCAAATTTCATTGGACGTTTCAAAATAGTATCTACAGAAATGCTCCTACGAATATTTTCAGAAATCCCTTGGAAATCTTTTCAAAAAAACATCTAAAAAAGTTTCTCCAAACAATGTTTAAGGATTTTTCGTCCATGCATCTCTCTAGAAAATTATCAAGAGTTGTTTCAGGGAATCCCTAATGGATTCTATCAAAATTTGTGCCAGAATTTTTTGCACAATTTCTGGAAAGCTTTTGATTAAAATCCTGGAGGAAAAACTGAAACAATTCCTGCAGAAATTCCAGATAGAGTCCCGGGGAAGTTTAGAATAAGCAAGTAAGTTGAAATACACATAATAATAAAACGGAATATTAGGTGTGAGCATTTTTTATTAAAAATTTTCTAGGCGTTTCTGTAGGAAATCCTGAAGGAATTTTCGAAGAATCCTCGGAAAAATTTTCTAAGGAATCTCTGCATGATTTTTTAAAACTAAGAAATATAAATATTTCTGAAAATCAAAACACAATGGAAAAACTGAAGAAATTTCCAAAATTCTGAAAAAGTTCCATGATATATTTTTGAACAAATTCGAGTGGGAATTTCTAAAAAAAAATGCTGAAGGAATTTCTGAAGAAATCTCTAGTACAATATTCGTGGACATCTCGGAAAATTCTTTTGAATGAACCTCTAGAGACATATCTGAAAAAAATCCCAGGAGGAATTTCCGTAAAATTTTCTTGTGAAACTTCACCGTTTGGGGGAATTCCTACAAAAATTTATTTAGAAATTTCAAAGAAAATTCCTGAACAAATTAATGGAGAAATGCCTGGAGACGAATCAGCCATGGTCTGAAAATCGTCCTACTAAAGCTGATAATTTTAATTATTATAAATTCATTTAACAGTTCGAGTTGAAATTCATAGAAATATCCTTCGAAGAAATGGCGGATTTTTTTTTCGGAAAAAAAAACATGGAGGAATAACAGGAAGAAATCCTAAAGGAATTCCTGCCTGAATCCACTGAGAGTAGTAATGCAAGAATACCTGGAGGAATTCCTGCAGTAGTTTCTGGATGATTCTTTGAATAAACTTCTGGACAAATGTCTGCGGCAATTTTCATTGGGATGCTTAAAGCAATTCCTGAACAAATCTATTGTTGACTTCTTGAAGAAATACCTGTACGAATAACCTGTTAGACTAACCTGGAAAATTTTCTGTGAAAAAATTTACAAAGGATGCCGGTCGAACATTCCCAAGATTGTTTGAAATGGATTTTTGAAGAATTTCATTAGAAATCCCTGGTGAAATTTAAGAATGTTTATATGGAATTTTTCCAAAAGATTTCCTAAAAAAAATTTTGGAAATTTGGTAACGAAAATTCGAAGAAAGCGCTGGAGAAGTTTCTTAAACAATCCCTGGAAGAATTCCACTGAAGGAATTTCTGAAAGAAATCTGGATTTGATTTATTATTTCTGGAATTATATATGAAAGAAATCCATGGAGCAATTTTTGAAGTAACCCATGGAAGATGTCTTAAAGGAGTCTTTGAGGAATTTATTGAGGAATCTCATAAAGGATTTCCAAAGGAATCTCTTGGAGAATGTCTAAAGAAATCCCTGGAATTTCTTAAGAAAACTTTGAAAAAACTTCTGCAGCAGACTGAGGAATGTTCTCTAAAGAAATTCTTGGAACATTTTCTTGATAAATTCAGAATTTAAGATTTTCTGAAGAAATCCATGGATGACGGATTACTGGAAGAATTCATGGATAATCTTCTGTAGAAACCCAGAGACGCTTTTCTAGTCAAAATCTTGGAGAAATTTCAGGAGATCAAGCAATCTGTGGAAGATGTTTTGAAAGAGCTTTCAAAAGGAATCCGTGTATGACTTTTTGAAAGGAATCCTCGGAGGAATTTCTTGAGAAATCCATGGGGTAATTTCGGAAGGAATAAAAAAAAACCCAAATTAATCCACCTAGTAGTGATAGTGCCTTTCTCGTCGAACATGTTCTTACAATCTTTCCGACAACGCAAGTCAAAGTGTTTCTGAATCCGAATATGTTTATAGAAAAGCAAGCATTTTATCAAAGACATCTTTGAATTGACTTAAAACTTATTGATTGATTGTATAGTCCGACGTTATGTTCAACGTATAAAGCAGAACTGAAAAATATCAGACTTCTCAGTTGACTGCTTGAGCACTTTGTTGAGCACCTTCACTAACACTGGAGGCTGATCAATATCAAGACGATACTAACAAGCCAAGCTATAACTTTTTACACAATCACAGATCATAAATTTTTTTCTGAACATTTGGGCTATATCTTATTGACCGTTGAAAACAAGAGCGATAGGTAGTGAGTAAGCTCCAAACGCTGGTTGAGCAACCCTACCGGTAGTCTGTAATGTGGTGTGAGCCTATTTTCTAGTTAACCGTTCCTCGGGTTATTCAAAAAGCCGTGATGTAATATGTTGCATGGTACATTTGGTTACTTTCGATGCGTTACTGGAACAGGTTCCGGAGCACACCGGGTCCCCCAAATATAGTCTGAGACTATTTCATTGCTAACGTTCATTAGGTTACCCAAAAAACACGATTTGATTTATCTCATGCATGGGTTGGTATAGATCACTTTAACATTTGACAACTTCCAGTGGGACACCCAGAACTGGTTTCGGGACATTACCGGTTGTCTAAAATATGGTCTGAGGCTATGTTCTTACGAATCGATCATCGTGTATTCAAAGAAAGCTGCTATTTGATGTACTGTCAAACACTTATTTGTGCCTTTCGCCAGTTCCGGCGAGACACTCGAAAGTGGTTCCGGTACACTACCGGTAGTCTTAAAGTGGCCTGAGACTTTTCTTGCTGACCGTTCTGTGCGTCATCGAAAAAGCCGATATTTAATGCGCGGTGTGCATGCGTTTGGTTCCGTTCTACATTTGACCACTTCCGGCGGAGCACCTGGAACCGGTTTCGGCACAGTATTGGTTTTCCAAAGTGTGGTCTATGATTGTTTCTCTTGTTAACCGTTCATCAGGTTACCAAAACAGCTATTTATGGGGTTGGTTCTCCTTTACATTTGATCACTTCCGATGGGGCACCCTTAAACGGTGAGGAATACTACCGGTTGTTCCAAATATGGCCGGAAACTTTTTTTTGCCAATCAAGATACCTAAAAATCCGCGATTTGATTTGTCGCATGGGTTTGGTTCACTTTTTTGTTTGGCCATTTCCGGCGGGACACCCGGAAGCGGTTCCGGATCACTACCGGTTCAGATACATATGGTCTGAGAATATTTTCCTGCTGACTGTTCATCAGGATATCAAAAAAAAACACTATTTGATATGTCGCATGTATGGGTTTGGTTAACTTTTAAACTTGGCCACCTCTAGCGGGACATCTGGAACCGGTTCCGGAACACTACTGGTTCCGATATATTCTGAGAATGCTTTCCTGCATACTGTTCATCAGGTTATCGAAAAAGCCGCGGTTTGATATGTCGCATGCATGGTATTAGTTCAATTTCATATTTGGCCACTTCCGGCGGGACACCCGGAACTGGTTCCGGAACACAACCGGTTAAAATATGGTCTGAGAATATTTTCCTGCTTACCTTTCATCAGGATGTCAAAAAAGCCACTATTTGATATGTCGCATGCATGGGTTTGGTTAACTTTCATACTTGGTCACCTCCAGCGGGACATCTGGAACCGGTTCCGGAATACTACCGATTCCAATATGGTCTGAGAATGTATTCCTTCTTATTGTTCATCAGGGTATCGAAAAAGCTGCGGTTTGATATGCCGCATGCATGGGTTTAGTGCACTTTTATGTTTGGCCACTTCCGGCGGGACACCCGGAACCGGTTCCGGGACACTACCGGTTCAGATATGGTCTGAGACCATTTTTCTGCTTACCGTTCATCAAGTTATCGAAAATGCCGTAGTTTGATGTATCGCATGGATGGGTTTGTAGCGTTTTCATATCTGACCCCTTCCTGGGGTACCGATCCGGAACACCTAAATGGCCATAACTCCGGAACGGCTGGACCGATCCAAACCATTTTCAATAGGAAACAATGGGACCAGATTCCCCGTCGAATGAACCGTCGGTCATTAAAATCGGTTGAGGTTTACTGCCAAAAAGTGATGAGTTTTTTTGTACACACACATACACACATACACACACATACATACACACACACATACATACACACAGACATCACCTCAAATCGTCGAGCTGAGTTGATTGGTATATGTGACTCGACCCTCCGGGCCTTCTATCGAAAAGTCATTTTTGGAGTGAACATATAGCCTTTCCGTGTACGAGAAAGGCAAAAAGAAACCATTTAAAAAAAATAGTAATTTCGTTCTGGGAAAAATCTCTAGAAAGCTAAGGAGGAAATAACTAAGAAGCTATGAATTTACTGAACGAATCTTGAAAAAGATCTTTAAAAATTTCAAAGGCATGCCTGGCGGAATTTCTAAAACATTTTCTGGATTAAGGAAAATTCCTGAAGAAATTGTCGGAGAAATTTCCAAATAAAAAAAACCTGGAGAATTTAATAATTGAACCCTTTGAAGAATTGCTGACGATATCCAGGAATGGCTTTCTAAATAAATCTACTTCTGGAGGAATCTCTCAAAGTATTTCTGAAGGAATCAGAAAGAAATTTCGAAGAAATCCACGGTACATTTTCCAGAATATTCTTTTGAAAAATGTCAGAAGAAACACTCAACAATCTACCTGATGATGTAAAAAATGCAGGATCAATTCAAATATTCAAACGAAAGTTAAGAATTGAGAAACAATACTAATGCCTACATAGTACGTTAGGGACTTGATTTTGATTTTTTTTTTCTCTCCGTTGCAAATTTTAATTAAATAGCCTAAGAATTCTATGAAAGCTAGATAGTTTGAAAACCCTTTTAAAGAAATTATTTTTCAGTAGGTTTTTAAAATGTAAGCACCAGTTATAACACTATCTTGAAATAAAAATGAAATGAAATTAGAATAGCTTGTAAAATATTTAAAATAATTCCTGAAAATCCTTGGAGAAAATTTTCTAAAATATCTTGCTCTGTCTAAGAAGCTTGTTGACAAATTTCTTAAGATTTGTGGAACAATGTTGAAAAATACATTTCTGAAGAAATCACGAGACGAATTTCTGAAGGAATCCCTGAAGCATTCCTATTATTCAAAGAATTTCTGAAGGAATCCAGGAAATTTGTCTCAATATGAAAAAGCCTTTTTGATGAGCAAAAACTTGCATCTGCGAACCGGGCCGAAAAATGTCCGCGAAACCAGCTGAAGTCTCATAGGCTGCGAACGAAAAATAAAAAAAAAAAACTCGCGTTGTACAAGACTCTGATTCTTCTGTTAGCTTTATACGACCATGAATCGTGGACGTTGAGAGAAGTTAATCGGATAGCTTTTGGACGAACAATATTCGGCGTTGGAATGGAGAATGACATCTGGAGACGTCGCAAGAACTACGAATTATACCAAGTAAAGAAAGAAATGGATCATGTGGAACGAATTAAACACGGCAGGCTGCTTTGGGCTGTGTACGTAGCTTGTATGCCGGAGGAACGACAAGCTACCAACATATTCAGCAGAACAACAGGAAGAGGCCGTTGGCTTCATGGAAGGCCGCGCACACGTTCAGGACTCTAAACGTTCAGGGCAACAGGAAGGCAATTGACCAGGACCAGTGAAGGCAAATGCTCACCGCTACGCATTGGCGTAGCTAGGGGGGGTTCCAGGGGTGCCTGGCACCCCCTAGAACAAATTTGGCACCCCCTAGAATTTTTCCTTGACAGTCACCTAAAATTTAAAACTTAATACAATAATACTAATATTATTAAATGGCACATTTGAACAAACCTTAAGCACACTTTGGCTTTTTAAATACATATTGGTAAAAACAATCAACAGACTTCTCCATGGATTCCTTCAGAAATACCTCTATCTATTCATACAGTGATTTCTCTAGGCTTGCTGTATGGATTCCTCTCGATATTTCTTTAATAAACTTCCCCTAGGATTCTCCAGGCAGTCCAAATGGGGTTGCACATACTAAAAATTGCTGCAATGATTGGTCTAGCGATTTCTCATAGGATTTGTTTGAAAATCATTACTTTGATACTTGGGATTCCTTCAGGAAATACTGGTGGTATTATTCAAGACAATCTTCCTGGGATCCTTTCAGGAACTTCTTGCAGGAATTTCTTCAGAGATTTTATTCAGAGATTCCTCCAGAAATTTCTCATAGAATTCCTCCAGGAGCTTATATTGGCCTTTCTCCGGGAATTGTTGCTAGGGTTCCTCAAGCAACTCCAGCTGCGATTCTTCCAGCAATTTCTCTTAGAACTCCTCCAACAATGCTCACTGTGGTACCTTCAGGTATTCTACTAGGAAAGTTCTTCCGGAAAATCTCCCCGGGATTTTTCCAAAAATCCCATCGGTGATTCCAGAGATTTCTTCAAGGATTTATCCAGGACTTCCTCCAGAGATTCTTCCAAAAATTCCACAGGGGATTTCTTCAAAAACTTCTATTGACCATCCTCCATGAATCCCAGCTGGAATTCTTCAAGCAATTCTCATTAGAACTCCTTCAGAAATACTTCTAGGGATTTCACCTGGCATACTTACTTACATACTTTCGAGAAATCTTCCTGAGATTTCTCCAGAAATCCCTCCTGCAATTCCATCAGGGATTCCTCCAGTATACTTCTACCGATTCTTTCAAGGAGAGCTGTACATATTCCCCCGGCATTCTTGATTCTTGGATTCCTCTAGATATTCCAGATGGGAATCCTCAAGCAATGCCTGCGTTTATTCCAGTTATTCTTCCTCCAGAAATTCAAACTGTGGTACTTCAAAAATTATGCAACGGATTCTTCTAGAGCTTTCTCCTGGCTTTTTGCTGAGATCTTTCCAGGAAAACATCCTGGAATTCTTGCAAAAATTGCTTTGATTGTTCTACCACAGATTTCTCCAAAGACTCAACCAGGAATTCCTTTAGAGATTTTATCCAAAGATTCCTCCAGAAATTCTTTTTGGCCTTCCTCCAAGAATACCTCAAACACCTTCTCCTGCGGTTTTTCCAGCAATTCCTCCAGAAATTCTTACTATGATACGTACAGAAATTCTTCTAGTGATTCCTATACGAATTTATTCTACCATTGTGGCTAGAAGTCAACTGGAAGTCTTCCGGGAAATCTTCCTGAGGATCCTTCAGATATTCCTCCAGCGATTCCTTCAGGGCCTTCGCTATAGATGCTTCCAGAACACCTCTACCGGTTCTTGCAGGAACTTCTCTAGGTATTCCAAGGATTTTTCTTTGGATTCCCCCAGGCATTTCTGATAGGGTTTCTCTAGGAATTCCTGTGTAGTTTCCTCCAGCAATTCCCTCTAGGATTTCTGCTGAGATTTCTACAATGATACATCCCAGAACCCTTCTAATAATACCTTCTGATATTTTTCCTGTGATTTCTTCAGAAGCTCTCCGGTGGTTCCTCCAGGAATTTTAATCCAAAATATTTTATCCAAGGATTCTTTCATAAATTTCTCATGGGATTCCTCCATGAATTCCTCTTGGTCTTTCTCCAGGAATTTCAACTGAATTTCTCAAGCTATTCCTGCTGTGGTTCTTCCAGTAATTCCTCCTAGGACTCCTCCAGAAATTCTAACTGTAATACCTCCCTGAATTCTTCTAGATATTCTTCTAAGAATTTCTCCAGATATTCCTTCAAAAACTTACTGGGATTATTCAGGGCAATCTTCCTAGGAACCATGCCTTCGGTGTATCCTCCTGGAAATCGTAAAGGATCCTGGGATTTCTCCAAATATTTATCATTGGATTCTTCCAGGAACTCCTCTTGGCTTTCATCCAGGAAATCCTCCTGGGATTCCATAAGCGGCTCCTACTGCTTGTAATGTTTCAGCGATGCCTCCTGGGTCTCCTCCTGAAATTCTTACTATGATACCTGCAGGAATACCTCTAGGGTTTTTTCCTGCTATTCTTGCTGGGATTCTTCTAGGCATTTTTCCTAGGATACTTCCAGAAATGTTGTTGATTCTTCCAGAGATTTTTCTAAAGAATCATCCAGGAATTCCTCTAGAGTTTTTATTCATGGATAACTCTAGATAATAATCATGATATTACTCCCGGAACTCCTCTTGGCCTTCTTTAAGGAATTCCAGCTGAAGAAATCCCAATAGAAATCTCTAGAGTTTCGGGAATAGTAGGAAATTCCAGAGAAATGCTAGGAGGTATTACTAGAGAAATCTCTAGTTAAATCTCTAGTTAAATCCTATAGGAATATACGAAAAAAAAACTTGTAATTAATTAGAAGGCACAGAATATTGCTAATTAACAAATTGAGAGATGATTTTTTTAAACATCGCGTTCTGGTGGGATTCGTACCCACGACTCCGTATTCGCTAGACCACAGTATGGCCATTTATTTGAGGGCTTCTTCGGTAGGGTTTTTATCAGTCTTCAAGGTGCAGCCCCGCGCGGATGTGTAGCCGTGCTCACACTCTCCAATGAACATTAGCTTCGCGTTCATGCATGCACACGTCGGGATGAACATGCACTCGAGCTCAAGCTCAATGCTCATGTTTTGCACCGCGCTCGCAGCGGCGCTCACAGCCGCGCTGAAAACATCGGTGTTTGCAGCTTCGCACTCGTTTCGGTTTTGCACTGCGGTCAAGCTGGGTGAGCTGAGAAATGTTCTAACGGTTCAATGCCACATTTGCAGTTGCTCTCGTCACAGTTGTTGATGGCGTGATTCACCGGTGATGATAAATTCTTTTTTTCTGGTCCACTTCGATTAAGTATGGGTTGTTTTTATATATTTTTGCAATTTCTGATCGTAATAGGCTGTTTTACCTGACGCAAGTCTGACAGGAAAAGGCCTAATTTCCCGCACCAAATAAACAGTGCTGTAATGGTTCATTACAGCACTGATTTGCGTTGCGTAATGAACCATTACAGCACTGTTTTCAGTTTTGATCAATTTCTTGATGCTTTCTGGACGCAGTTTTGAAAAATAGTGACAACTACACAGTATTAGATTTTCTTAAATAAGGCTATGAACATCAGTTTGCAGTTTGATGGAAAAGTTTTGTTAAAAACTAACCTCAAGCGGTAATTTATGAAATTGCAAAAAACGTTGTACGCAACTCGGTACAGAACTCGATTTTTGCAGCACTCGTCGTAATTATGCAACTCGGCAAGCCTCGTTGGATAAATGTACGACTCGTGCTGTAAAAATCTTCATTCTGCACCTTGTTGCGTAAACTACTATTAATAAACACATTGCTGGTCGCCATGACGTATTTTAGGCCTCCGAAGGGCGGCTGGGTTAAAATATTGTAATTTCTTCAGGTGGGCCAAAAAACAGATTCCGAATTAAATTTTTATATTAAGCAACATTTGTAGTGCTGAAGGTCGCTGTCGATAGTACGTACTAGAGTTGTTTTAGGAAAATTAGAATTTGTCGCATCAACTCGGGAACATTTCGTTTTTTTTTTTTGAATTTTTATTTACGTGTATTTTAACTTAGGCTAATTCTACACTTACGGAACATTTCGGTCCTTCTTAGCGTTCCAAAATAACCGTGGGGAAGGGGCGTTCATAAAGCACGTAAACTTCTAGATAAGAGGGGAGGGACAGGGGACTAGCCAAATTATACGCTTAATTAAAAAAAAGTTCAAGTGTTTGTGTGATCAAAAGTCGACGGGGGGAGGAGGGGTTTCTGAAATCACCAACATGCAAAACATGAGTGCAAATTTTTATGTCTTCACGGTCCGCATGATGATTTGTATGAGTTACCGTTTATTTTTAATGAAATAACGAAGCAATATTTTCAAAATCGGTTTTCGTACACATGTACAGTAAGAATCAAGGTATCTCCTGAAATTTTTTCGTCGTGGAGAATGTTTTTCGTTGCTGCAAAAACAATTTCTAAACAAAATTTCACAAAAAAAGGTTGATCCATACTCTACATGTCCAGAGGTGGGCACATTTGCCGTTAATCGTTAACGCATTTTATATGAACATTTGCCTCTATTTCCATAAAGGCCACTTCAAAGTTCTCTATCAATGTTCTCCAATCTGCTAGTTAGGTATACCTTTCTATTGAAATGAAAAAAGTTCAATTTGAACTTTAAGTTTTTGAGTTATTGCAATTTAACGGTTTACGAATAGTTGTTGTTAACCGTTAACCGTTAAATTGCGTTCACCTCTCAATAACTCGAAAACCCTCAAATCGAACTTTTTCCACCTCAATAGAAAGGTACACCTTACTTTCTTACCAAATTGAAGAACATTGATAGTAAACTTTTAAGAGGCAAATGTTCGTCCAAAATGCGTTAACGGTCAACGATAAGTGTGCCCACCTCTGTACATGTGTACGAAACCCGATTTTGAAAAAATATTGCTTCGTTATGTAATAAAAAATCAAAAAAATGGAGACATTGGAAGTATGTCTGTTTCGCCTTAAGTACATGTTTATTTTGATTAGATATTGTTAAAAAAGTGTTGGATAGGGTTAGGCGTAGATGTGTTACTTTGTTAAATTATTGAGCCGTTTTCAAGTAACGCGAAATTTGTGCGTTACGTAATGTATATATGACGCCAATAGTTATTTATGTAACGAGTTGCAAAAAGTTGATTTTTTCAGCACGAGTCGTACATTTATGCAACGAGGCTTGCCGAGTTGGATAAATACGAAGAGTGCTGAAAAAATCGAGTTTTGCAACGAGTTCCATACAACATTTTATGCAATGATTTTTTCATAATGCAACCCATTTGAGTTGCATAATGTTCATATTGCAACTCAAAT
Source organism: Aedes albopictus (assembly GCF_035046485.1). Lineage (NCBI taxonomy): Eukaryota > Metazoa > Arthropoda > Insecta > Diptera > Culicidae > Aedes > Aedes albopictus. The sequence goes on along the minus strand of NC_085138.1, from coordinate 71,805,799 downwards.
GAGTTGCATTATGAACATTATACAACTATTTTTCATTATGCAACTCATTTCAGTTGCATAATGAACAAGTTCGGAAAAAATGGACATTATGATACCAAAATGAGTTATATAAAATACAAATTATGATACTGAATTGCATAAAAGATATTAACTGAACTAATTTTAATTATAAAAAGGCAATGCATACTAGAACACTTCTTTTTCTCTTTCTCAAAATTGATTGGGTGAAATCGGATAAAAAAGCCAGCAAAACCGGGAGTAGACTAAATCGGGGATTTACAAAATCTGGTCACCATTGTATGACACTGCGATCGAAGATCTTATCTATTTGGTAAAGGAATGTCCATAAATTACGTCACGCAAAAATTGCCCATTTTCAACCCCCCCCCCCCCCCCGATGTCACACTTTTTGTATGAGACCTCTGAAATTTTTGTATGGGTCGTCACACTTTGCTGAGCCCCCCCTCCCCCCTTGAAGCGTGACGTAATTTATGGACGCTCCCTAATCGCCGGCAGCGTGAAAACCATGCGGCTAAAGAGCAGCAGCAACAAACCCAGGAATCAACTGCGGCATATCAAATTTAGTCACTAAAAAAATAGTAAACATTGTTCTCGATCACTTGAGAAACCGCACACCGGTGTCACGCAGGCAACGGGAACCCACCTAGCTTTGCCACCACGCACCGCCTGCCGAAGAACGACAAACACAAGCTGGCTAGTAGGCTCGCACACACAGCACACTAGGCTTGAGCCTGAGTTTTGCGCTTGAGCTCGAGCCTGAGCTCGAGCGCGCCGTGTTCATTTGTTCCTTGCCTGCTCGATGCTCTCAACAAACACGAACATGAGAGAGAATGCGCGCTCGGGATGAACGCGCACTTGCAAAATTGAGCTCAGGCTCAACGCGGCTCGTGTTTTTGGGAAGACTGGTTTTTATTATAATTTCTGTGGTAGTTTCATTAGAATTTATTCAATTTGGGGCTGTCCATAAACCACGTGGTCATGGGGGGGGGGGGGGGGTTCGGCCAATGACCATTTTGTATGGACAAATAAAAAAAATTGTATGGACAAATGACCACGCGGGGGGGGGGGGGGGGGGGTTGAAAAGTCCCAAAAAAATGACCACGTGGTTTATGGACAGCCCCTTTCTTTGCATTTTTTTTTCTATAATTTCAATATCTATTCCTCTGAAATTATTTCAACAAATTCCCAGAGTCATTCTCGAATGATTAACCAAAGGCTTTATTAAAAATATTCCCAAAAGAATCGCCTGACGAGTAATTGGAGAATTTTCAAAAGCAAATATCAATAGAATTGCTGACATTAAAAAGCAATGCCTTAAATACTACTAAAAATTGGCAAAAGAACTCCCGAGAAAACAGTAAAAAAGCCAAATGAACTCCTTAAGGAATTGTCGAAGAAATCTTCAAAGTAATTTCCTATGATTTTTTAAAAGGATGCGTGAAAGGTGTTTAGTATCAAATTCCAAACGTATGACCAAATAAATTCTTAAAGAAATTGCCGAAGGGGATTCAAATATATTACCGAAGATATTGCCAAATACAAAGGAATTGCTGAGAGATTTGCAAAAGATGACTTAAATGAAAGCTGTTGAACTCAGAGTTGGTCTCAAATCCTTCCCAACCTAGCTGAGTTATACGACCAAGTTTCAGGAAATTTGGCCAACAAAAACCTTATATGACGAAGAGAACGAACCTGCCGATAATACCCATTGTCACCCTACATATATCCTTATTTCATGAAAGAAATTAAGAGTGAATCGGTATTTCCTTTTACAAAAAATAGCAAAACAACCTGGAAGCCACTGAAACTGGCACCCCCAAGGCACCCCCTAGGAAAAAATCCTAGACACGCCAATGCCGCTACGAAGTGTAACTCATCCAGTATCAAGTAAGTAAGCAGGGAATTTCTAAAACGCCACCTATCGGAATTAATCATAAAATTTATTTTGGTCGCTTTTTGTTCGTCTACGTCCCACTATCCATGACACTGAGTGCAAGAAAAAAGAACGCGGCGAGAAAGAAAAGCAGCACCAACAGAGGGACCCGCACAAGTTTGCTCTCACTCAACCCGTCGCCGCCGCAAGTGTGTACTCGTGCGTTTTGAAGATTTTCAAAGAGATTACTCGGTTTTCTTTGGTCCTCGTCAACCTCTTGCCGTGTTTTTGCCGTCGTTGTCCTCATCGTCGTCCTCGCCGTTATCGTCATCAGCTGAAGAGGATGAAGGCTGAGGCTGAGCCTGTGCTTCCAGCTGTAAGTACCTACAACATTGCCGTCACCCTCGTCGCCCGCCCGCTTGCTTACTTACTGCTGCTGTCGTGTACTGGAGTGCTGTTTACAGAGAAAATCATTGTTTAATTCATTAGGAGAAAAACACTGGGCGGACGGGAGGGAAAAAAAGTGTGACGGTTGTGGAACGAGGCGAAGGTGCACTAGATTTATTCCAGCCATTCGTAAAGATTTTCTGATTTCATGTTCATTTTTGTATTCTGTTGTCGACTGCAACAGCTTAGGTGTTTTTTTTTGTTCCAGTTTTTTGTTCTATTCATAAGGAGTGTATCGAAAAGTAGTTGAAAATGTTCAGGATGCTCTATCTCGAAGCTGGGTTGGTCTTTTCATTTCGGTTCTTCTATGACATCTTCACAATATAGTTAAGTTTAGAATAGTTTGGAAAAATTTGGAAAATGTTTAGTATTATTGAAAATATTATTAAATGAACACACTTTATAAAATAAAAATCTGCACAAAATGCAATTTTGTTTATATTTTTCAACATTTCAAAAATCTGTAGTGAATAAGATGTGTACGATAAAAAATCTGGAAAATATTGATGCTTGTTAACAGTTATGTACACATAACATATCATTCAACACCGACTTTCAAAATTCATATTTTCGATAGAAAAATCTCCTATATCTACAAAATGGTCCACTCCAAAAAACGTATATTTTTTGGTCAAACTTTGAAGTTCTGATTTTAATATCTTAAAAGTTTATTAAATTCTATTTTTTGCTCTAACTTACTCGTCCATAAATTGAAAAACATACACTATATAAAAAAATGCGAATTTTTCATTTTATGTATTTTTTATTTGCGTAAACATGAGTTGGAGTAGCATAGAAAAAAGGGGTTCCTCAAAAATGGCCTTTTTCCATTTTTAAGAATTGCGCTTAAATGCAGTGGAGGTTTTTCTTGAAAAAAAATAATTTGCCTATATCATGAGGATTCTGGAGCTTATTATATTTGCACAAAAAAGTTAACAATTTTCGAACATTATCGAACTTTTTTCGCAATTTCAATTTTTTAGAAGGTGTGCAAAAATTTAAAAACATGTGTTCAGTAATCTAGGTTATCACCCTGTTAAAAGAACATTTTTGGAAAATGATGAAAGCCATTTCTTTTTTTAAGGATTCATACAGTACCTCCAAATATAAAATTACTTAAAAGTTGTATTAAACTATTTTTGAGGCTATTTTAAACATTTTCAACTACTTTACGATACACTCCTTAGGAGGGAACCTATTTTGGTATTTGAAAGCTTTTTTGTGGAACACGGTCTAGTGTTCTTAATGGGAGATAGAGATTCCAGCTTTCAAGAAACGTGCGTTATCCAAATTGAAAGAACTCGTAATTAACAAGACGAGATGGGCCATTTTTTAATGAATGAATAAAGAGAGCAACGTTACTGAACAGAGCAGCTCAAATAGATCAGATAATACATGTGCAGCTAATTTACATGTTGACTATTTTCGACTGTTGAATTTATACTCTAGGGGCCGTCCATTAATTACGTAAAGCTCTATGGAGAGAGGGGAGTTTTGAGAAATCTTATGCGTCATACAAAAATATTAAGGTTTTCATACAAAAAATCTTACAAGGGGGGGAGGAATTGTCGAAAAATCGTGAAAAATGCCTTACGTAATAAATGGAAAACCCCCTAGGAGGCTTTCCAGTCTTGACAAAAATAAAATAGTTGAGTTGCAAAAAGTTGATTTTTTCAGCATGACTCGTACATTTATCCAACGAGGCTTGCCGAGTTGGATAAATATGAAGAGTGCTGAAAAAATCTAGTTTTGCAACGAGTTTCATACAAAATTTTATGCAATGATTTTTTTCATAATACAACTCACTTGAGTTGCATAATGTTCATAATGCAACTCAAATTAGTTGCATTACGAACATTATGTAACTATTTTTCATTATGCAACTCATTTCTGTTACATAATGAACCAGTTCGGAAAAATGACCATTATATGAAATAGAAATTATAATACAGAATTGCATAAATACTTTTTTGCAACTCGGCACTATGAAATTATATTTTATAATATAATATTTTTTTCGGTAAGGTAACGGCCTACTTTCCCGCATGCAACTTATTTCGGTTGCATTATGAACCATAATGCAATTGTTTGATTAACCACCTCAGTCTGACCTCAGTTTTCACGGTTAGAGCTTAAAAAACTATGACGATTATAGCACGGCTTGCTTGATCCAGATTTTGTGTGGGGAGGACCACGTGCTCTATCACGTGGTCCTCCCCATTCAACCACTGCGAAGCTTGATGATATTGATGCAAACTATCATATTCTAATGATTTTTTTCATTGCAAAAAACTTCGTATGCAACTCGTTGCAAAACTCGATGTTTACAGCACTCGTCGTATTTATCCAACTCGGCAAGCCTCGTTGGATCAATGTACAACTCGTGCTGTAATCATCATTTTGCTACATGAAGAACTATTATGTAATTCAGTATCATAATTTCTATTTTATGTTACTAATTTCAGTATCATTATGGTCAACTTTTCCGAACTGGTTCATTATGCAACTGAAATGAGTTCCATAATGAAAAATAGTTACAAAATTTTCGTGCATTACGAACTAATTTGAATTGCATTATGAACATTATACAACTCAAATGGGTTGCATTATGAAAAATCATTGCATAAAATTGTGTATGGAACTCGTTGCAAAACTCGAGTTTCAGCACTCGGCAAGCCTCGTTGGATAAATGTACGACTCGCGCTGAAAAACTAAACTTTTTGAAACTCGTTACATAAATAACTATTATTTTAACTTCCCAAGTAACATTTTAAGATTTGTTCGGCTCTACAAGAGATCTTCATGACCAATATTATAAAACTTGCAATAAAACTGATTCATACATCAGAACCTCTTGATAACCTCTTTAAGAGCATTATCCGGCTAAGTGGACCACTCTCAGAGAGCTTTTGCAAACCGCATTAAGAGTAGCAATAAAACCGTTTTAAAATCTAGTTAAAAAATTTCTCATTCTTGATTGTTGCTGTTTTTTTTTTCAACAAAAACTTTGACAGCTCAAGATGCAGAGAAGCTTCTTCGATGGCACGTAAAGTTCAGGACGATACATCATTCGTAAGTAGAAGTCATAGTCATTTCAAAGTAATATTTTAGTTGTTATTGTGTTGATAGGCTTATGCGCATTCAATTTTACCGTGAATATTGGAGTTGCAGAATCATAAAATTAATGCGCTTCAAAAATAGTGAATATTATCATCTTGGAATGAAATAAATCAATTTGTTTATTTAGAAAAACTATCTCGAATTACAAGAAAACTCAGCAGAAAGAGTTTATTTATGTGAGCATGTTATGGAAATGGTGACAAACTATCAATTCATTGCTAATTTGAGCAAAATTAACTATTTTCCATTCACGTTAGCTAATTCTTCAATATGGCGACAACCATAATCAGCGAAAATAAAACGAAAGCAAGTTTACTTTTATGATGACCGCAATAAACCTAGCAGTGTCGTAGTTCTGCTTTTCCACCAACAGATGTCGTTACTAATCGAACGGATCGCCATCTGTTGAGAGTTTTAACAGTTTTATTGTGGTAATAATGATTGCCAGAAGGTTTACATATCGAAAAGTTTTGTTTACTCTTAAAATCTGTCTTAATGGATATCTGCAAGTACACTATAAAACATTTTATCAATGGTTTTCATAAAAGCAGTCATAAAACTGTGATTTTTCATTATTGCTGTAATAAAACCCTAATAAAAATCAAAGAAATCCAATCAGCAATGGAATTGTTACTTGGGTTGTCGTGATAAAATAGCAGTACTTTCATTTTTGTCAAGACTGGAAAGCCATCCTCCTAGAGTGCTAATCTACAGCATCATTCCGAAGGTGTCTGGGATCAGTGGGGTCGATACTAGATATGGCACATTATCTTTTCTAAATTAAAATATGCTTAAGCTTCCAGGGGCTGGATTGTCTTCGTGACCTGATGCACGATATAAGAATTCAAAACTTATCTATTGGCAAATATAACTCACAGGTAATAACACCAGTTTACAAAAAAAAAAACAAAATCATGAACTTGTATCAACGACCAACATTTTTGTTACATAATTATGTTCTGATATCAATATCGTGCTTTAAAAACTTTTAAGTAGAGCAGATTTTGAGTTCTTCCTACAAATCGAACTCAACAGTTTTAAAAAATATGAAATTTACTCAAATTTAAATATTTTGCGTTGCAGTCAACGAATTTTTAATCTTTTTGCATAAATAGAAGGCTAAATATAATATGCCTCTATCATCTGAACATATTTTTTGCATCAAATTAGTGAGATTCGAGAAATTGGTGATTATATAGGCCAACCTCCTTAAATTTTATCAAAATTACCAATGAAGATTTGTATTTTCTTCGGCTAGAGAATATCAATTAAAAATTCTTTCTTATCGTACATTTGAAACATAAGATGACAGCCAGTTACAGTAAAAAGGTAAATCGGAGCATGACGGGAGCAAATTTGCTTGAAAATAGAACAAAAATCGATTGCAAATCGACAGCCTTGTATGGAAAGTCGGAAAAATTTCCGCTCTACTGTATTTTTTTTCCTTCACGTTTTCGAACTCAGGGCATGATTCTACACTTAAAATGATAATCAGCTTACCGAATTCAAAAATGCTGTTAACTAGTGTAATCAGTGCTGTACGATTTCCGGATGACTCAGCCGCTCAACTACTTCACTGCGCAGAGTAAACTGAAGTAGTTGAAGCTGAAGCTGCAAAACGGTGAGTCGATAAGGAGAGCATCCAATATAGCTCTGGTCCTCACAAGTTCCTACCTCATGCTTCCACGGGTCAAGCGATGACAAAGACCGCCAGCTAAGAGTTGTGTGCTTAGCTGGTAGTGCAGCCTGGGCACTGTTGTCCTTCTGACTTCAGCTAGATTGAGGAGGTACGATCCGAGTGTCTGTTCACCAAGGAGGTGCGGCTCAAACAGCGTCTGTTCTGGCATCCAGCGGCTGAGTAAGAAACGCTGCACCACGCCCAGCTAGATCCAAGGTGGTAGCCCCATCAGCGTGGTCGTCCCAGTGTTGGTTGGGACGTTAAACAGAACTGGCACGATGGCCCTCCGGCGAGACAGGAGTATTTGCGTAGGCCCAATAAGCCACCCGTAATAATCCCCATTGCGAATAACATAGGAGAAAATACGACTCGATACAATCGGCAAAGACCCACGCGACGAAATAAGGACTACGATTGGAAACTTGGAACATGGAATTGCAAGTCACTAGGTTTCGCAGGATGTGACAGGATAATCTACGACGAACTACATCCCCGCAACTTCGACATCGTGGCGTTGCAGGAACTTTGTTGGACTGGACAGAAAGTGTGGAAAAGCGGGCATCGAGCGGCTACCTTCTACCAAAGCTGTGGCACCACCAATGAACTGGGAACAGGATTTATAGTGTTGGGCAAGATGCGACAACGTGTGATCGGGTGGCAGCCGATCAACGCAAGGATGTGCATGTTGAGAGTTAAGGGCCGTTTCTTCAACTACAGCATCATTAACGTCCACTGCCCACACGAAGGGAGACCCGATGACGAGAAAGAAGTGTTCTACGCGCAGTTAGAGCAAATATACGATGGTTGCTCGCCGCGTGACGTGAAAATCGTTGTCGGCGACATGAATGCGCAGGTAGGAAGGGAGGAAATGTACAGACCGGTAATCGGGCGAAACAGCCTGCACGCCGTATCGAATGATAACGGCCAGCGATGCGTAAACTTTGCAGCCTCCCGTGGTATGGTAGTCCGAAGCACCTTCTTCCCCCGCAAAGATATCCACAAAGCCACCTGGAGATCACCCGACCATCAAACAGAAAACCAAATCGACCACGTTCTAATCGACGGTAAATTCTTCTCAGATATAACCAACGTCCGCACATACCGCAGTGCGAATATAGATTCGGATCACTACTTAGTCGCTGTATGCATGCGCTCAAAACTTTCGACAGTTATCACCACGCGTCGAAGTCGAACGCCGCGGCTCAACATCGAGCAACTTCGTAACGTAGAAGTGGCTCAAGACTACGCGCAGCAGTTAGCAGTGGCCCTACCAAGAGCAGCTTGGCGCAGCTACACTTGAAGATGGCTGGAGGGACATCCGATCCGCCATAGGTAGTACCTCGGCTACAGCACTAGGCCTCGCGACTCCGAATCACAGAAACGACTGGTACGACGGCGAATGTGAACAGTTGAAAAACGAGAAGAATGCAGCATGGGCGAGAATGCTGCAACACCGTACGAGAGCGAATGAGGCACGTTATAAACAGGCGCGGAACAGGCAGAACTCAGTCTTCCGGATGAAGAAGCGCCAGCAGGAAGAACGAGATCGCGAAGCGATGGAAGAGCTGTACCGCGCTAAGGACACACGAAAGTTCTACGAGAAGCTGAACCGCTCGCGCAGAGGCTTTGTGCCACAAGCCGACATGTGCCGAGATAATCACGGGAATATTCTCACGAGCGAGCGTGAGGTGGTCGAGAGGTGGCGGCAGCATTACGATGAGCACCTCAATGGCGACGTTGCAAGTACCGAAGGAGGCGTGGTAACAGATCTAGGAGTATGTGCACAGGACGAAAGACTTCCGGCCCCTGACCTTCAAGAGATTGAGGAGGAGGTTGGCCGGTTGAAAAACAACAAAGCCGCTGGAGCAGATCAACTACCAAGCGAGCTTCTAAAATACGGTGGAGAAGCACTGGTGAGAGCACTACACTGGGTCATTACCAAGATTTGGGAGGAGGAAGTATTACCGGAGGAATGGATGGAAGGTATCGTGTGTCCCATCTACAAAAAGGGCGACAAGTTGGATTGCGGGAACTACCGCGCGATCACACTACTGAGCGCTTCCTACAAGATACTCTCTCAAATTTTATGCCGCCGTCTATCACCGATTGCAAGAGAGTTCGTGGGGCAATATCAGGCTGGATTTATGGGTGAACGCGCTACAACGGACCAGATGTTCGCCATCCGCCAGGTGTTGCAGAAATGCCGCGAATACAACGTGCCCACACATCACTTGTTCATCGATTTCAAATCGGCGTATGATACAATCGATCGAGAACAGCTATGGCAGATTATGCACGAATACGGGTTCCCGGATAAACTGATACGATTGATCAAGGCGACGATGGATCGAGTGATGTGCGTAGTTCGAGTATCAGGGACACTCTCGAGTCCTTTCGAATCTCGCAGAGGGTTACGGCAAGGTGATGGTTTGGTGATGGTCTTTCGTGCTTGCTGTTCAACATTGCTTTGGAGGGTGTAATAAGAAGAGCGGGGATAAACACGAGTGGGACGATTTTCACGAGGTCCGTCCAGCTGCTTGGTTTCGCCGATGATATTGATATTATTGCTCGTAAATTTGAGACGATGGCGGAAACGTACATCCGACTAAAGAGTGAAGCCAGGCGAATCGGATTAGTCATTAATGTGTCGAAGACAAAGTACATGATGGCAAAGGGCTCCAGGGAAGAATCATCGCGCCCGCCACCCCGAATTCATATCGACGGTGATGAAATCGAGGCGGTTGAAGAATTCGTGTACTTGGGCTCACTGGTGACCGACGACAACGACACCAGCAGAGAAATTCAGAGGCGCATTGTGGCAGGAAATCGTGCCTACTTTGGACTCCGCAGAACTCTACGATCGAATAAAGTTCGCCGTAACACGAAGTTAACCATCTACAAAACGTTGATTAGACCGGTCGTCCTCTATGGGCACGAAACATGGACCCTACGTGCAGAGGACCAACGCGCCCTTGGAGTTTTCGAACGGAAGGTGTTGCGTACCATCTACGGCGGAGTGCAGATGGAAGACGGGACTTGGAGAAGGCGAATGAACCACGAGCTGCATCAGCTGCTGAGAGAACCAACCATCGTCCATACCGCGAAAATCGGGAGGCTACGGTGGGCGGGTCACGTCATCAGGATGTCGGATAGCAACCCGACTAAAATGGTTCTCGAGAGTCATCCGACCGGTACAAGAAGACGTGGAGCGCAGCGAGCTAGGTGGGTCGACCAAGTGGAGGACGATCTGCGGACCCTACGCAGAGTGCGGAACTGGAGGCAAACAGCCATGGACCGAGTGGAATGGAGGCGGCTACTATGTACAGCAGAGGCCACCCCGGCCTTAGCCTGACCGGTAAGGTAAGGTATGAAGCTGAAGCAGAATACGGGAGCAGCCAATAGGGCACTGCATTTTTTTGATTTTGTAGGGGATTTTGACGTTTTTTGGCCTTGTTTACAAAATTTCTGTAAAAATAAAAGAGAAGGAAGGAGTTTCATACAGTGCCCTCTTGAGAAAGGGAACTGAAACAATCTGTTGACGGAATCGAATCCGCAGAATAGAAAGCCTGGAAAAGCGAATGCAATAGCAGTGAGCTTCATTGATCTGAGAGCTTTTTACGCTGGCTATAAAACTACGGGGGGTTATTCGATTTTGACAATTCTTGCCGACAGATTTTATAGTTTGATCCTAGTATGCTGGGGATTCAGGTTTGTTGATTCGAATGTCAAAAATTTTCACTGTTTTGAAGCTACCATTTTTTAGAACCCGTTAATTCATTCTACTGTTTTAATACAATTAATTGATTTTTTACGCTTTTAGGCACCTGAGGATCACATAATTGGGAAAAAAGGCCAAGCCTGTGTAGTTGGGGGAAGACATTGTAGCAGTTCATCGTATCGCAAATATCTATTGAAATCAGAATGAAGTGTTTATGGGACTCACACTTCCTGTTGACTTATGCTGTCTTTCATACACCACGGGAGGATTGGTCAACCAAATACCATTCATTCATTTTATACAAGAACAAAAGTGTACAATAAAGCGGTAATTGCCTACATTACCAACTGCAACCTGGTTCTTATCAGGCTGGATTACGGATTGAACAAGTGTTTGTCGTTTTCCTCTGAAAAAGACGCCGTCGGTACTAAAATCGTCATTTTGGGAAGCAATGGTTTTGATGCATAATTGTCACATGTTATATGCGATTCCCATATAACATGGGACAATCGGGCGTAGAATGGCAGTATAGAACCAAAGGGAATTGGGAGTCACAGAAAGATGTTTACAAAACGCAAGATATTTAATTAGAGGGGCTATATTGAACTAATCGGCCATACATAGGTCACCAGCTGCTATGTGTTTTTGATTAACTTGCGTCGTCGTTTGTTCGCGCAACACAGAGAGCGAGGGTCAGGGAAACTAGTAATTTCGGGCGTAAAGAAAGCATATACTCAGCCAAATTGTGGCCGATCTAGGTCCTGCTACGTCCTATTCTGTAAAACAGCCTGAGAACCTGGATCAAATGGATAACAATAATTGTCCATATTCAGCCAAAACTAAGACTCTCCTTGTTGTCCTCAACGATGGATGGTAATTTCATTTATGTGTATGATAATTGAGTGCATATTTTATTCCTGCTGTTATCTAAAGCATTTTGCTTCAACCTAAAATAGTGAAAATATTTATTAGAAACCATTTGGAAATCCTGGAAATCACAAAAAAATGGAAGACATTCTCTTGCTTCTACAGAACTGAAAATTTTTGACGTTCTACATTGTAAACATTGAACATTTTCAATTACAAGGCTTACTTTGATTTAACCATAAAATAATTTATAGTGGCGGCAAGAATTGTCATGTAGGGGTGATTCACAGTTTATGGCAGGCTAGCGTAAAAAGCTGGATAACAAGCACTTAAGGCGAAACTGGATCCATTTCCTCACTTTTTGGTTTTTTGATTTTTTATAAAATAACGAAGCAATATTTTCAAAATCGGTTTTCGTGCACATGTAGAGTATGGATCAAGGTATCTCTTGATTTTTTTCCAGATGGAAAATGTTTTTAGTTTTTGCAGAAACCATTTTCAAACAAAATTTCACAAAAAAATGGTTTGAGCATGAGCATGAGCATGAGCATAGATGACCGTACTATTCGTAGTTGCTACTCCGTGATTGACCAGAACAATCGAAGTTGCACAAGGAACCAACAGACGGAGCTTGGGAATAGCTTACCGTCCTCAATGTGCATCTTCGAGAATTCCAAACTTTATTAGGTCAATAACGGCGCCGGCCACGTCCTTACGGTCATCGAGGAAGGAAAGGAATGTTATTATGACGTGCGTTGCTTACTAAAGACCGAGATCACCTCTGCGTCTCCACGTCTGTCATGGGAAGGACTTTTTGTTAGTGGGGAGGGGAAAGGGCGCATGATATGAGTTCACTTTGGTAAGTGGAGTGATTCATGCAACCCTATTAATATCAAACCACTTATTTTCATTTGGACTAAAACAAAACACATGCCGACATCGAAGATGACGAACCATTCAGATAGTTTTCGAAGTGCGAAAATTAACGAAAGAGAAAATAAAGTGATTTGAACCAACGTGGCTTTGGAACTTGGGCCGACACTTGACGTGACGAACATTTCAATGTCTGTTGACTAAAATCGCAAAAAAAGTTGATGTTGCATTTATCGTATCATAAATCGCCCCGTACGAAGATGAGCAGTCAAATAGACGACGACGACGACCGAATGAAAACGCGGCCTGTACACTTTGCCTCCAAAAACTCACTAAATCGCCCCGTACGAAGATGAGCAGTCAAATAGACGACGACGACGACGACGACCGAATGAAAACGCGGCCTGTACACTTTTCAAAGCCAGCGCGCGATGCTTTGCTGCTGCCGAACTAGAACTACCGCACACTACTGACTGCTTGGCGTCCCGTCGTCGGAGCTCACAGAGAAAAGAGAAAAAATCGCAAAAATCTTTGCTGCTGCCGAACTAGAATTACCGCACACTACTGACTGCTTGGCGCCCCGTCGTCGGAGCCCGCAGAGAAAAGGGGAAAAATCCGAAAAATTCTAGCAAAACCAGCGCGCGATGCTTTGCTGCTGCCGAACTACCGCACACTACTGACTGCTTGGCGCCCCGTCGTCGGAGCCCGCAGAGAAAAGGGGAAAAATCCGAAAAATTCTAGCAAAACCAGCGCGCGATGCTTTGCTGCTGCCGAACTAGAACTACCGCACACTACTGACTGCTTGGCGCCCCGTCGTCGGAGCCCGCAGAGAAAAGGGGAAAAATCCGAAAAATTCTAGCAAAACCAGCGCGCGATGCTTTGCTGCTGCCGAACTACCGCACACTACTCAAAATTTCACAAAAAAATGGTTTCTGCAAAAACGAAAAACATTTTCCACCTGGAAAAAATCAGGAGATACCTTGATCCATACTCTACATGTGCACGAAAACCGATTTTGAAAATATTGCTTCGCTATTTAATAAAAAATCAAAAACTGAAAAAATGAGAAAATACTTCCAGTTTTGCCTTAACTCCGAAAGTTTCTCGGAAGCTCGCACCAAAGTCGATTGGAGTTTCAGCAGCGAGACTGCTTGAGAGTTTTCTTATCGAGAGCGGTGGCAATTTGACATCATGTTGACGACAAGGGGTTCTCAAACCCGAGAAGCTATGGGATATGGGAAATTAGTTCAGAAATTCCTGAAAAAAACTACGCTGAAAAAAAAACATTCCTCAAAAATCTCTTTCTTAAAAAAAACAGAAATTCTTGATTCCTTCGGAAATTTCTCTAAAGTCGTTTAGAAAATCACCATAGATTGCATCGCAATTTCCTTAAAAACAACTTCTCTATGATATTCGATAGAAAAAATTCCATAAATTTATTATATTAATGATTTTTCTATGGCTTCTTTGAGAAAATCTTCAACAGATTCCTTCAGAAATTACACTAGTAATTCCTTCAAAACTTCATTGAATTTTTATAAAACTTTTATCAGAAATTTCCAAAGTGACTACTTTATGAATTCTTCGTAGAATTCTTCAATCAATTTCTCCAGAGATTTCGTCTTCATTGATTTCTTCAAAAACATCTTAAGAAAGTCTTCATGGATTCCATTAGAAATTTCTCCGGGAAAATGCTCAAGCTGCTTCTTCAAAAATTCTTCAAGGGATTCCTTCATGAACTTCTTCCTTCAGGAGATGTGGAAATTCTCAAAGGAATATCTCCAAAAATAGTTGAACTTTTTTTTTCAGTAGTACAAGCCAAAAATTCTTCAGAAATTGCTATCCAAATTCATAGAAAGATACCCTTATGAATTTTTTCTGATATTTCTATGTGTTTTCCCAAAATTTTCTCTAAAATTCATTTTGAAGATGATTTTAGGAAAGTTTTTTTTCCGTATTCGTTCAAGAATTTCTTTAGAAATATTCGCAGATCCATTTCATTTATTCATTTGTTTCTCAAGGTTTCTCAAAGGGATATCCCAACGAATTATTATAAAATTTCTTCTAAGAAGCCTCTTCAGACATTCCTTCAAGAACTGTTTCAAAAATTTCTCCAGTGTTGTATACAGAAATGATTTCTTCGTAATTAATCGATTTCTTCAGGGACTTATTGAGTGATTACTTCAGAAATCGATTTAAAAACTTGGCAGGAATTCCATTTGAAATTTATCTAATAACATATCCGAAGACTCCTTTAGTATTCTGTAAGTGTTCACAGTTCAGTGTGGAGTGTTTTTGAGATTTTGTGGAAATTGTATATCGTGTTTAATATAAAATAGTGCAGGTAGTGTTCGTATGTGTTGTCAGTTTTCTTCGTTAATGAGTTGTCAGGCAAAAGTAGGATAGTCTACCTTACTGCGTCGCCATACCTGCAGATTCCACAACCCACTACTAGAGGGAAAGAAGGATCCTGTTGGTAGCCCGAAAGGGGTGGTGATAAGGAAAACCAATATGGAAGGAAATCTTAACGGACACGATTACTGCAGCTCAATGTCTCGGGTCACTGTCCGAACAATGAAGACCAATGACCTAACTACGCTCCACTCCATAATGCTGGAGAGTCGTAAAAGAACCGCCAACCGAAATGGTTGAAGCGACACCTTCTTGCTTTTGTTGAAGTGCTGTACCGGTGAAGAAAAGGTGAAGAAGTGGAAGAAAGAAGGAAGTTAATCGCAGAAGGACAGCATGTAATTCAGTTCCTCCTTCAGCAACCTATATGGTTCTAATATGCTAATCCGGATCCATAGAACCCCGCTGTTTTGGGACAGAACTACGGTTCTGTAGAAGATTCAAATTCCCCCCCTACGTTGGGATGATCCGGAGAGTTCCACCGCAGACCGAGTCCGTCAACACACTCGACCGCCGGACACCCAGAAGGGCCTGCGAATACTGCCATCGACTTGCTTCGCCACCCCGTAAGGCCGCAGAAGAACCGGCAGACACTAGCTGTGCACGCCGCCATCGATGAAGACCTGGAGGTGTACGCTGTGTGGTGGTGGAAGGTAGAAGACGAGGCCCCGAAGAGGTGAAAGAACAGGTTAGATAAGACTATAAGAATGTGGGAAAGAGGAAAGTGGTAGAAGAAGAAGAGGCCGGAAAATTCTGGGAATAAATGTGTAAATGTAACGTGACGTGAGTTTTTATGTACGACAGTGCGAAGATTCCTTGCCCGCGAATTACTGGTCGAGAGGCAGACCCTGAGGTGTTGTTTCAGGGAGTCTCAGGAAGGCTCCCCTCTTGAGCTAGTCGGCAGTTACAATTCCAAGGATTTCTTCAGAAAGGATTGCTGCAGAATTTATTGCATGGACTCTTTCAGAAATTCATATGAAAGCTTTTCAGAAATTCCTTCCGTAATTTCTTGAGTTTTGATAAGCTTTTTTGTTTCGAAGTTCGGCTGGGTAATCGACCAACAAGCAAATGTTCAAGGAGACCGTAAAATTAGTATATGTATGTAATTATTTCCAATTAGAGTGATACGTCTGTTTGTTTGAGTTGTTTGTGAGGTTAGTCTTTGGGCAGGTGCATTTGAAAACTAGGCGAATCACTATTTCAGCCTTATGTTACTTCAGCCTTTTGATGCATTCAGCCTTTTGATGCATTCAGCCTTTTGTAATTTCAGCCTTTCGTGTTTCAGTCTTTTGTAAGTCAGCCTTTTGTACGTAACCCGTTCCTAGATGCCTGAAGTGTATTACGGATGGAAGGCAGAGGCGTGGCACAGAAACACGAAGGTAGTCTAAGAAGCGGACATGCTAGTGACTGGTTAACAAGCTATGGGCTCAGTGGGTGTCCTGATTTCATGTCATGCATTTTTCGGGACAGTTCTTCTATGGGAGCGATTCCAAGCAACAGCATCAAAATTAAAGAATTTTTTTGATTCATGATTTTCTATTGAAATGAAACTTTGCACAGTTTTCAGTTCCATTTTTCGATATGAAATTTTTATTTTGAATCACGACTAATTTTTCAAAAGGGTGTATGTGAAAATGGTTTAAAAATATTCAAAAATCTGCACAGCAAAAATGGTTCGTTCGATTGCTATGAATTTCTCAGCAAAGTTAGATATCTAAATGGTGATTCCTAAGAAAATATACACTGTGAAAAAACAATATTTTTCAACATGAAAAAATATAATTTTTGTCACAAAAACTCAAATAACTCAAAACCCTATCTTTTCACCAACGTAATTTTTTAAGGTGAATATATGCCGAAGCCACATCTAGAATTTTCAAGAGCACAAATCTGAAGAACCGAATGTCGGTTTGCGCTGAAAAGTTGATCGATTGGTCATCACCAGCGGGTAACCAATCGATCAACTTTTCAGCGCAAACCGACATTCGGTTCTTCAGATTTGTGCTCTTGAAAATTTTAGGTGTGGCTTCGTCATATATTCACCTTAAGGGAAGACATTCCATTCTATTAGCAATCTACCATAAAAATTTAGTGATGGTAAACTAATAAACATTTCAAAAAAATTTTCACATTTAGTTAAATTTTTCTTTCTGTGTAAATTATATCGGCCGGAAATCGCAGTTTGATGCTGATTTTATTGTTAATGGCTTTGCGTGATTTGAACAATTTGTTTTTGTTATGTATTAAGTATATGTATTATATGTACAGTAATGTTTCGATTTTATCACGCCCTTCGCGCATCAGTCGTTTATTCATTAATTTGCTGTTAGGGGGATTAGGGGCATAATGGACACCCTAAGCAAATCATTACGTTAGGCCTATATAACAGAGAAAAACTTAACATATTATCAGTTTGCTTACAACTTTAACTTGTTTCCTACGTATTTCAATCATTTACAGCATGTAAAATGTCTTTATTGTGGAGAAATAATGAAATTAAAACCGTGTGTTTTTAAGGGCTGGCAGGAAAGGTACGGGGCATAATTGACACCCCTGCATATTTTATGCTGTATCTTTGATAACATCGACCAGTTAAATAATTTGCCTACGGAGATCAATACCATAGGTATAATACTTTATCTTAGACGAGTTTACATAACATCAAAGTTATTTAAATAAACTTTAGACTAAAATAATCAGATTGATTTTTTCCAAACTCTCTTAAACGCCTAACAGTATGCAATGGACGCAAATCCATTCGTAATTGCCAGTGTTCATTTCGCCCCGAATCGACTGCAACATTAAAATTGCTGTTTTGAGTAAATTCTGATCAAAAATAAAATATTTCATCCATTGCTAAATCTGCGTATATATGTAGATAAGGTAAGAATTTACTTGTTTTTATGGTGGACACTCTTAAACACTTGTAATACCTTATTTGCTGCTCCTTTAAAATTATAAGAATTTCACCAATTGAAAAACATATTTCAATTTCAATGATATTTTGGTTATTTTGGAGGAATATAATGGAACTTTTGCAAAATAGAACAATTACTTGTTCCTTTACACTTATGCATTAAAAATTTACCATAAAAGTCAACGGTTTCGGCTAAAACAGGGGTGTCCATTTCGCCCCGGGTGTCCATTATGCCCCTGATCCCCCTATATTTGAGGACAAGTGTTTTCCCTCTTCTTTAAGATTAATGTTGAAAGCGTTTTTTTTTTCAACGTTGAAAATTATAAAAATACGTATAAATTTTGAAGAATTTTTCAAAGCATTTTTGAAAAGGGGCGTAATTAAATTGTCTAAACAGATATCGCAGATGGTACGGTGGCTTGACTCTCTGCACTTGGCACTTCTGGCAATTTCTCAGTTGTTGTTGTATTCAAACTTCCTGCGCCCTGCTTTACCGATGATGTACAGATTGCGTCATTGAATACTTAATGAAAACCATAGAACGGGGACATCTCGTACCAACCGCTCCGTATAGTAAGTGGTATAGAAGTTAAGCAAAAACGTTGGGAGTGACGTTACTAAGAAAGGTAATGTCACTCCATCCGGGCTCCTCGTCCTGGGATGGGACATAGGATTTTCCCCTTATGCCCTGGCTCGGAAGCCTAGGTTTAAGCCCCATTGCTCGCTCTCTGAAACGAGACAAAATATTGTGACCCCTTCGGTTGTACTAAGAAAATCAACTTTTAAGTGAATAAACTGTGAAACGTGTAGGGGCCCTACACTTTCAGCATCAAGGCATCTCATAGAAATTAGAAAGATCTTATAATAAACAAAATCACTTATAAGTTTTACCTGACTAGTTTGGTGTCGTTTGCTTGACTGAAAAAAAAATTAGTATAAAATCTTTAATATCCATAACGATAGTATTTGTTTTTGCTTTTTCGTGAGCATTGTCATGGTATCATGGTACACAGACAAACAAACGTAACACTGGCGAAATTTTCATTGACCATGCCTTTAACGATCATTTTAAATCTTGGTTGTGGCTGTCATAACCAGAAGCGCGCACATCGTTTTTCCTTGCGTTTGACGTTTCACACTAGCACCTTCTGTTGATGATATTGCACAACGCAGTGTTTCGTGCAATATATCTACCAGGTGGTGGTAGTGTGAACTGGACGATGGATTTTCACGAAAATTGTTCTAGGTGTTTCATCAGTTTGTCTGTGGTATGTACCTCTCATGCATTTGTTGTTGTTGAAGTTACTCGCTTTCTTCCGATCATAAAGTCTGTTCTCTAAGAGGTTTTTTTTTTTCAGATAAACTAGACCAGTGGTCACCAAACTGCGGCCCTCGAGAAGGTTTAGTGCGGCCCGTGATCTTATTTTGAAATATATTAGAAAGATTACAAATACTAAAAGCAAGCATTTTTATCAAAGCCTTTTTGAGAAGTAAAGAATTAATTCCCGAGCAAATATACAAATAAACAAAAAGCTATTTTAAATCAGCAGAGTTAACTTTAAAAACCATTTTCATCTGCAAAATAATTATTACTACATTTTATTACTCTTTCACTTTGACTCTGAAACATAATTCTGTAGAATAAAGTTAAATTCTAAAACTCTATTAAAATTTGATCAAAATAGATTCTTAAATGCCTTGCGACCCGCAGATTTCTTGTAAAATGCAACTGTGGCCCACGTAGACAGTAAGCCTGAGGACCACTGAACTAGACGTATACGCACATTTAAAGCTTTTATTTTACAACTTTTGTCTTAAAAATAAGGTTTCTTCTATGATTCTTATTACCAACAAAATCATGAAAACAACTTGTTTAATTCAGGCGGTAGCCTTTACAATAAAATCAGCACCAAACTATAATTCTCGAAATAATTTACACATAAAATAATTCTTTTTGTTACTAAAAATGTAAAAAATTGTGAAATGTTTGAAATGCCATAACTTATTTGTTCATTAGTTTACCATCACCAAATTTTTATGGAAGATAGCTAATATAATGGACCGTTTCCCCTAAAAAATTTACGTTGGTAAGAAGATAGGGTTTTGAGATATTTCAGTTTTTGTGACAAAAATCATATTTTTTTTAATGTAAACAAAGACATTTTTTACAATGTATATTTTCTTGGGAATTTAGTTATCTAACTTTGTTGAAAAAATCATAACAATCGAACAATCCGTTTTTGCTGTACAGCTTTTAGACTATTATTGAGCCATTTTCGCATACACCCTTTTGAAAAGTTAGTCGTGACTGAATATGATGATTTGATATCGAAAAATGGCGATTTAGATAATACTGAAAAACTGTGCAAAGTTTCAAATATTTTTGAAATGGTCGCTCAGGATCGACTAACATGACTCCGTGGAATTCCTCATGGACATGATAGGTCCATGTTAACAGCTGTTGTTAAACCTTCGTAAACAAATGCATACATGGCCCTGTTACATGCAATGCCAAATGCATTAATGTTTTTAAAAAAATGTCGAGAAGCTGAAAAATTATCGGGAGAAATCACGTCTCAGGAAAAAACCTAGGAGAAATCAGAAAACATCCTCGAGAGAATCCTGAAAGATTCCCTTCAGAAATTCCAGAAAGAATCTCAGGAGTAATCCATGAAAACATCTCAAGAAGAGTCCCTAAGAGAATCCTGGAGCAATCCCTGAAGGAACCCAAGAGAAATATAGGAAGGAATTCCGAAATGATCCCGGGGGTGATACCCAAATTATGCCACCCAAAAGTCGACCTTTTTCAACCAACCCCACCACCCCCCTCCCCCGCATGTCACACTTTTTGTATGGGAGCTCATTATTTTTTCTAAGGGTCGTCACGTTCTGTAACCCCCCCTCCCCCTAAAAGCGTGAAGTAATTTGTGCATGACCCCCTGGAGAAATAATCTTGAAAAGATTCTTTGATAGAGTCTCGAGAAAAATTTCTCAATTAATACTGGGAGAAATCTCTAATGGAAATGAAGTAATAAGTTATCCATTTGCAAATCCAGATGAACATCGAAGAAATCCCCAGACATATCTAATGAAAGAACGCTTGAAATAATCCCAGGAGTAATCCCGGAGGGAATCCTGGAAAATATCCCTGAAATATTTTTGGGAGAAATCGCTGAAAGAATCCCGGGGAGAATCAATAAAACAATCCCGGTAGAACTCAATGAAGAAATTCTTGAAGGAATACCAGAAGGAAGCTCAGAAGAAACCCCTGAAGAAACCCCAGGAGAAAAACCTGAAGGAATCATTATAGGAATTCCTTAAGACATAACAACAGAAACTAGTGTAGGAATCCCGGAGAAAATCCCTAAAGAAATCGCGGAAGGAGTGTTTGAAAAAATGCCTGGAGATATTACTAAGGCATGGATTCCCGGATAAACTGATACGGTTGATCAAGGCGACGATGGATCGAGTGATGTGCATAGTCCGAGTATCACGGACACTCTCGAGTCCCTTCGAATCTCGCAGAAGGTTACGGCAAGGTGATGGTCTTTCGTGCTTGCTGTTCAACATTGCTTTGGAGGGTGTAATAAGAAGAGCGGGGATAAACACGAGTGGGACCATTTTCACGAAGTCTGTTCAGCTGCTTGGTTTCGCCGATGATATTGATATTATTGCTCGTAAATTTGAGACGATGGCGGAAACGTACATCCGACTAAAGAGTGAAGCCAGGCGAATCGGATTAGTCATTAATGTGTCGAAGACAAAGTACATGATGGCAAAGGGCTCCAGGGAATCACCGCGCCCGCCACCCCGAATTTATATCGACGGTGATGAAATCGAGGCGGTTGAAGGATTCGTGTACTTGGGCTCACTGGTGACCGACGACAACGACACCAGCAGAGAAATTCAGAGGCGCATTGTGGCAGGAAATCGTGCCTACTTTGGACTCCGCAGAACTCTACGATCGAATAAAGTTCGCCGTAACACGAAGTTAACCATCTACAAAACGTTGATTAGACCGGTCGTCCTCTATGGGCACGAAACATGGACCCTACGTGCAGAGGACCAACGCGCCCTTGGAGTTTTCGAACGGAAGGTGTTGCGTACCATCTACGGCGGAGTGCAGATGGAAGACGGGACTTGTAGAAGGCGAATGAACCACGAGCTGCATCAGCTGCTGGGAGAACCAACCATCGTCCATACCGCGAAAATCGGGAGGCTACGGTGGGCGGGTCACGGCATCAGGATGTCGGATAGCAACCCGACTAAAATGGTTCTCGAGAGTCATCCGACCGGTACAAGAAGACGTGGAGTACAGCGAGCTAGGTGGGTCGACCAAGTGGAGGACGACCTGCGGACCCTACGCAGAGTGCGGAACTGGAGACAAACAGCCATGGACCGAGTGGAATGGAGGCGGCTCACGCTATGTCTAACCCAACAGATTATAAAAATTGAATGTACATCGGGTTTCTTTCCATAAAACATCAGTATTCAAGCTATATTTTCATTTACAGAAGGTTTCAAAATATTCTATCGGGGAAATTTTGATTTTTCCATCTTTTTGACCGTTTTTCATACAAATTTGCTTGAAATCCTCATTTTTGGTCAATTTCTCTCCCATACAAAATGTATGGAAAAATTTTCACCGATAGAATATTTTAAAACTTTCTGCAAATGAAAATATAGCTTGAATACTGATGTTTTATGGAAAGACACCCGATGTACATTCAATTTTTATAATCTGCTGGTTCTGACATAGCGTGGCGGCTACTATGTACAGCAGAGGCCACCCCGGCCTTAGCCTGACCGGTAAGGTAAGTATTACTAAAGCAATCTCTGAAAAGATCCTTGAAGTAATCATTAAAAGAATCGAGATAGGAATACCGAAGTAACCGGGAAGAACCCAAGAAGGAATCTAAGGGCGCATTTCTGAAGGAATCCATGAAAGGATCCAGAAGAAATTCCAACGGATTCTAAGAAGGAATCTCGGGAGAAATCCCTAAAGGATTGAGAAATTTCTAACGGAATACCAGAAAGAATTACTGGAGGAATCCCTGAAGGAATCTAAGGATAAATTCCCAACGAACCGAGACGACCACGAAAAAAATTTGGAAAGAATCCCAAAAGGATTCTTAGGAGAAACCGATGAAGGAATCCGAAAGAAAAAATCCGGAAGAAATCTATTGAAGACTTTTTGAAGAAATGAAACATGAAAACCCGGGGGCACCCGTAACGTGGGTAGATCACCTTAGAATGGTGCGTTGCGGTGTAAGATCTACCAAATCAAATTTTGATCTGGATATTAACCGTATTAATAAATATATTCCAAGATCAAAGTTTGGTGCTTTTTTGTGTTTTGTAGTTAATTTTGTTTCAATGTACTGCTAATCAACATTTTATTTCAGCAGGTTTGAGGTAAATTAATCGTATGATATAAATAATTTTGTAAAAATATGCAACTGTGGCGAGCGTATCACTAATATGTAGCTTATTTGACGTACGATGTTAATATTATTTTATATTTCAGATTATCAACCGAAGAATCTGGTAATTCAACCAAATGCCATCAAGACGACGAGGAATCCAGGATGAATCGGGCAGACAACGGATTCGAAGAAGACTGACAATGGTGTGCCTGAACGTTGACCAAGCGTATCCTCTGGAGTTTGCCCTTCCACTAACAACACCGAAATTCCCGTGACACCTAGGCCTGAGAGATCGTAGAGTTGTCTACATTTTTCATAGGTGTCCAAAACTAACCATCCTTTCCCATTCCTCAGCAGTCGCAAGGACGTGGCCAGGACAGTGCTCGACCATTGGAGGATTGCGTCAGTCTTGTCTAAGAGTCAGAGATTAGTCCCAAATCTTTGTGCTTTGGTTCGGACGGGAAGGAGGCAACCCTCATAACAGCGGTCTAAGACTGTACCACCTACGAATTTGTGCGACTCGCTTAATGCTAATGCTAATGCTAATGCTAAAATGAAACATGAAAACCCGGGGGGAATCTCTGAAGCAATCCAAGGAAGGTTCTTTTCGACACATGGCTCTGATATGCTTCGCAGAGTCGAGTAACAGTATATTTCCCACTCTTCACCGCTCCCTGCTTTTTACTCTTCTCACTTCTCGCTACTTACTTTTCGTTGCTTAACCCTTACTACTCACTTCTCATTTAACACTTATCACGCCGCACTGCTGATTCCTCACTATCCCATATTCTGCACTCTTCGCTGGTACTCTTTACAGGTCATTCTAACTTCTCCTTCTGCATTGCTGACTTCACATTCTATATTGCTCACTTCTTGCTCATCACTCACTGCTTCGAAAGGAGAAGTTTCTAAGTACATATACACAAAAATAAAGCATTTCAGAATAAAAGGTCAAAATCGTGAAAAAGTAACATGCGACAACTATCTATGCTGCTTACGGAAGCTGCGGCCTAAACTATTGGTTGTTGTTGTTGTTCCCGTTCCGGTTCCCTGCCGGTTGCCAGCAGCCTGAAGTCTACAACAAAACAGACAAACTTTTCGGCTTGTAGTTTGAGGTAAAAACTCGAAGAACATCCGGCCAGAGTTCCACGCTGCCGCCGCCTTCGCCCGTTTATATTGGCTGGCAAATGGAATCCCCAAGTTTTGCTCGTTGTGTTTAGATATGCAACAAAATAGTTTCCAGCCTTATCTCCCCCGGTGGTGCCTTGCCGGATCTGCGGCACTTTCCGGAACGCGGCCACTCGAGCACGGCAACACATTCGTAAAAGTTCAAGGCGAAAGCAGAATATACGGCGTGCTTTACCCAACCTACCCTCGTTTACCACTTCATCAACACGAAAGCATCTGCTGCTGCTACTCCTATTGCTGCTTTTGCTGCGGTGGAGTTTCAATGTTTGTCATGTTCCGCAGGAATTTTCAAGAAATCCCCGACAAAAAGGCAGAGGCTAACGTACCCCGACTACACACATGAACCGGAGTGGAGCTTCAGCTCGCAAGCACTCACTCACGTGTTTGCTTAGGGTTCCATTCGGGTGTGGCGAGGAACATGGAAAGCATTTTAATGTTTGCGGTTTCTCTGGTGTAAATGTGTGTTTGTGTGCGTGTGTAAAACTTTGGACCGACTGGAAAAGGTCTTTCGCTTTCATCTGCGGCTTTTGCCTCGGGTATAAATGGAATCTTCGGAAGGACGACGAGCCTTCGCCTCCTCTCGCCCATCCCTCAGAACCGAAAGATGCTGTTGGTTGGATGGATGGTTAGCAAGCACAACCAGCAACCAGCCAGTCAGCCAGCCATCAGGCAGTTTGGTTGCAAAAAGCACTCAACAGAAGAAGCGATTTTGAGTGCGATTCTGAAGAGAGAGCTTTCCACGCAGCCACGAATCGGAGGGTTCGGAGTTTTGGCAATCATGGCACGCCGTTCGACCACAATTTTCGTGGGAGCAGCAGCTGGGGGAAAGTAAGTAATTTAATGGGCATTAAAATTGATATTGGACATTTCCATCTGCGGTGATGAGGGTTGTAATTTCTTCTCTTTTCTCGTATAATATTGGAACATGTTTTCAGTGTTTTGGTAATTATTTCGGCATGGTTTTGGTATTGAGAAGTTTTCTGTGGTCAAGAAAATGTATTTATAATGTTTATATATTCGTGTTGGGTCTCCAGTTAGCCTAGTGGTTAAGACTATGGATCGCCAATCCGGAGACGGCGGGTTCGATTCCCGTTCCGGTCGGGAAAATGTTCTCGACTCCCTTGGCATAGTCAGTGTATTATTGTATTTGCCACACAATGTACAAATTCATGCAATGACAGGCAAAGAAAGCCCTTCAATTAATAACTGTGGAAGTGTTCTAAGAACACTAAGTTGAAGAGAGTCAGGCCAAGTTCCAATGCGAACGTCGAGCCATAAAGAAGAAGAAGATATATTAATTGTCGTTTTGTTTCATGGAGCTGTTTTGTCCAACCACTAAACTTTGGATGGAAAAGCACTAAATCACCTTCCTACTAAAATCATCACTTGTATGTTTAATTCCTTATAGCACAGCTTGGTCAACTTTTGTTATAGTATTTCAGGTGCCAGCAAATATATTGTCAATAACTTGGAGATCAATTGGTCAGCATTAAAACAGAATAGAGTATGCAATTTCTTGGACATGGACAGATGTAGATAAATAATAGAATACGACAGCTCTGAACTTTTTGTCACTATTTTGACTCAGATGCATCATTGCATAGTAGTTATTTGAGCAACAAGTTGAAAAAAGATGATTTTCAAAGCACAAGTTGTACATTTATCTAACGATGCTTGCCGAGTTGGATAAATACGGCGAGTAGGGTAAGAAATCAAACTTTGAACTAGTCAAATTGTAATCCTAATTTGAACCATTTCAAAATTCATTAAAACGACGTACTGTTTAGGCAAATATTGTCCCGAAAAAGATGTTAAACAGCTTTCCGTAATATAACCTGATAACAAGAACTTTAAAAGCATTGAAAAAAGCGTTTTTGTCATGGAAAACAGGCAATTGAAAAATCACTGCGATTTCACCAATTTCCCCCCAGAGAAAGCACATTTTCGGTGCACTCGTACAGCTCATGCATTGTATCATACGCAATATGTGAACACGTCAAATGAAAGCTTATTTATCGTAGAATCGACCAACCGGAAAATATTCCGCATTATTTGACATAAAATTATCAAATTTAAGTAATTCTTACTTGGACAATGTTATCTTAAGTTGAACCATTTGTAATCTAAATTTGAACTAGTAAACGGGGCGAGCTTCCAGTGTTGGCCTGCAGACTGCGCTAGTAGTTATTTTGTTTACTCTTGGGGGATGAAAAATTCCAAATTTAGTTTCCAAGTTCCCGAAGAGTTTAGAACATTCTTAGTTGAAATTCCACTGTCTAATGAAAAATAGTTATGGAAGTTAGCAGATCCATGTGTTTTTCTATTGTTCAGCACAAAATTGGCTGTTGTGGGAGATGCTCGAGCTGCTGCCGCCAGTAGTTCAAATTAAGATTAAAATTGGTTCAAATTATGATTACGATGTTTCAAATTAAGATTAAAATCATTGTTGACGAATAATCGAATTTTTCAATGAAATTCGGTGCAAATACAAACTTTTTATCACTTAAAAGAAAGCTTATACCCGTGGCTTTCATGTACATAAGATTTTGCCGTAGTAATTGATTTCCATGTGGGAGAGAACATCACTCAAAATTTGCGCTACTTCGGATAGTCGCAATTTGGTTCAACTTTTGATTACCTACCCTACTGTGAAAATAGAGTTCTGCAACGAGTTGCAAACAACATATTCACTAGAGTATGACCGTTTCTATCAGTATCATCGTACTTCGCAGTGATTAAGCGGGAATGTCCACGTGCTTCATCATTTAAAAAATACGAAATTTTGATCAAGCAAGCCCTGCTTTTCCAAGCTGCCAAACAAACAATTGCATTATGATTCATAATGCAACCCATATTTGTTTTAAAAAGTTGATTGTATTCACACGAGTCGTACATTTATACGAACGAGGCTTGCCGAGTTGGATAAACACGAAGAGTGCTGAAAAAAATTAAATTTTTCAACGAGTGCCATACAAAGTTTTATGCAGTAATTCATTCATTATAAAACTCATTTGAGTTGCATAATCTTCATAAAGTTCGGAACTTTTCTAGTAAGGATACTTTTGAAGGTTCATCAAACAGAAATTCCTTCGAGAAATCCTCCTCGATCCCTCCAGCGGAATTCCTCCCAGCAGTTTTTTTCTTTTTCGGGATTCCTTGAGCAAACATTGAAGAAAAGTTCTTTTGTAAGCTTCTTTTTCATGCTTTCTCAAAGAAACTTCTGAAGCTGCAGGAATACGAAGAGAAAATCCTAATGAAATTTTCCAAGGAATTGCCAGTGGATATCCTTCTGGAAATCCCATTGGAGTTCCTGTTGAAATTCTTAAAAAAAAAACTCCTGGGTATAATAATAATGCAATTTTTCATCTGGGAGCTCCTTCAGTAGTTATTCCGGAAACTTCTCAAGGAGTTTCTTTCAGAATTCGTAGAGAAGTTCCATCGGGAATTCCACCGGAAACTCCCTGAAAAATTTCTTCGGTTATTGTTTCAGAAGTTTTTCCAGAAATTACATACAGATTGTTTTTTTTTGGCAATTTCTCCAGGAGTTCTTTCGGGGATTCAACTGGGGCTCTTTTAAGGAAATTCCCTCAGCTGTTTCTCCTTTAATTTCTCTAGGAGTTCGTGTGGGAATTTCTTTAGGACTTATTTCGAGAATTTCTCGGAAAGCTCCAATTGTTTCATTTTTTTGTTGTTTTTGTTCAATTATTTTCTCGGCAATTTCTTCAGGATCTCTTTCGGGAATTTCTTATGGAGGTTCATCGAGCTATCCTAAAAAAAAACTCGGAGATTACTCTAGGAGTTCCTTCGAAAATTCTTCAGAAGTTGCTTCAGTAATTTCTTTGGGAGCTTCTTCGAGAATACATCTGGGAATTCCTAATATAGTTCTTTTGGGAATTCTTCCAACTGTTCCTTCACTTGCTTCCTCATGTGTTCTATCGGAAACTCCTTCCAGAGTTTTTGCAGGAGTTCCATTGATAATTCCTCCAGAATTTCCTTCGGGAATTCCTCCAGGAGTTCCTTCAGAAATTCCATCAGAATTTCCATCGGGGATTCGTTTGGGAATTCCCTTGAGAATTCCTTTAGAAGATTCATAGGGAATTTATCCATAAATTATTTAGAGTATTCCTTCAGGAATTTTCTAGAATTTCCTTCGAGAATTCCTCTAGAAGTTCCATCAAAACCCCTGAAAAAAAAGTTTCGAAAATTATTCTAATTTTTCCTTCGAGTACACCTTCATATGTTGTTCTTGGAATTCTTCCATGAATTCCTTCGAAAGTTCTATCGATAATTTCTTCAGGAGCCCCTGCGGTAATTCTTCCTGCAATTCCTTCAGTCACTCCTTCAGAAGAACCTGGATTATCTTCAGAAACACCATTGGAATTTCCTCCAGAAATTACCTCGGGATTTTTTTTTTGAATACATACTTTAGTAACATCGTATTTCCCTAGAAAAAAAAAAGTTTCATCGGAAATTACTCCAGGAATTCCTTGGTAAACTCCTCCAGGAGTTCCCTAGAGAATTCCCCGAGGAGTTCCTTTGAATGCTTAACGTAGTTTCTACGGGAATTGCTGAAGGATTTTTTTTCGTAAATCCTTCAGGACATAGGTACCCAAACTTTTCGGGAGGCGACCCGCCTAGCTACTGGGTTGACATAATAAAATGAAAAAATAATGTATACCTCATTTAGGTTTGTTGTCAGGAGTTCTTTCGAGGAATATTCCCAAAGTTCTTTCAGAAAATTTTCCAGAAGTTCCTTTGGGAAATTTCTTAAGGGATTCGCAAAGTAGGTGATGGAGGGATTCCCAAAGAAATTCCGGACGAAATCCTAATGCAACTCATGGAAAAACTCCTAGAGAAGCTACCGATAGAACTCATGGTGCAATTTCCTAAAAAAAACTCTTGTATGAATTCCCGAAGGAACACATAGGAAAATTCCGGACAGAACTTCTGAAGCGTTTTCGGGGGGAAGTTTCGATACAATTCTTGAAGGAAATTTTGGAGGAACTCTTGGTAGAATTTCTAAAAGAAGCCCCAAAGTTTTCCGTGAATGAAATCCTTAAAGAATACTCTTAAAAGAGTCTTAAAAGAATCTCTTAGACCGATATTGTGCCAAAAAGTCCCATAATTTCGAAACAAAACTCATAGGGAAATTCACAATGGAACTCACGGAGAAATTATCAATTGAGTTGCTGGCAGAATTTCAATTGAAATAAATGAAGCAATTTCCAATGGAACTCCTGGAGAAATTTCAAATAAATACAAGGTGGAATCACCAATGAGACTCTTGGAGAATTTCCCAATGGAACTCATGGAGAGATTCCTAATAGACTCCTGGAATTCCCGAAGGAACTTGTAGAGAAAATTTCAGTGAATCTCTTCGAGGAATTATTTGCCAATGAAAATCCTTAAGGAATTCGCATTGGAACTCCTGTAGAAATTATCAAAGAAACTCCTAAAGGTATTCAAAGTGCAATTCCTTGTGAATACCATTATTAAATTCCTGCAAGAATTGCTTATGGAACACCTGCGGGACATCCCAATAGATTTCCAGCATTGAATTCAAAAAGATTCCTGGAGAAATAATGAATTCTCGGTAAAACTCGTCTTGGATAAATTCGTCAATACAAATTGAAGTAGAATATGTGATGAGATTCCCAATGGAACTTACCGAGGAATTCTCAATAGAGCTTCTGGAGAGATTATCGAAATAAATCTTGGAAGAATTCTCAGAATATCTCTTGGCGAAACCCCCGGTGAGATTCATAAACGAATTCTTGGAGAAATCCCTGAAGGAACACCGGGGAAAGAAGAAACTTCTAGAGTTATTGTTGAAGGAACACCTCAATAGATTCTTAAGAAAACTCCTGAAAGAACAAGTACTGATATTCTCGGAAAAACTTCCAAAACAGTTCCTGAAGAATTTCCCTGTAGAACTTCAAAATAAATTGTCGAAGAAAGTTTTGAAAAACATATGGAAGAAATCCTAGAGAAATTGTCGATGCATTACCTGCAGGATAAATACCCGAAGGAACTTCTTGAGAAACCTCTGATGTAACAGCTAAAGGACATTTCGATGGAACTTTTACAGGAATCCCCAAAAAAAACTCCTTGAAAATTTTCCAGGAACGTCAAAAGTCTGATAAGGGAACCCGTGGAGAAATTCTTGGTGAAACTTATGATTGAATTCCCGATGCAATCTTTTAGGCATTTACAGATAGAAGTCCTGAAGTAACTACCGATGAAACTCCTAGACCTAGAGGAACTTTCTATGGATTGCATAGAGTAATTCTCGACGGGGGATAATTGACGACATTTCTGAAGTTATTGGTAAAGGAGTTTTTGGATAAATTCCCGAAGAAACTTTTGAAAAAAAAAATCCTGTAAGAACTCCTGGAGTATTTCGGAATTTCAGGTTTTCGGAAATTTCCTAAAGGCCTGTTGAAGAAATTCTCGAAGAAACTCCTCCTACGTAAGGACTTCTAGAGAAATTGCCGATGGAACTCCTTGGGGAGTTCCGAATGGAACTTATGGAGCAACTTCTAATAAAACTCCTAGAGGAATTCCTAGACGAATCCCCGATAGAGCTCCTGAAGGAATCAACGATGGAACTCCTGGAAGAATTACCGATGGAACCTAGGATGGAACACTTGTAAAAGTTCCCAATTTGTAAACTCCTGAAGGAAATCCCAGTGAAACTCTGGGTGAAATTCCCAATGAAACTCCTGCAGGAAT
This sequence comes from Aedes albopictus, assembly GCF_035046485.1. Taxonomy (NCBI): domain Eukaryota; kingdom Metazoa; phylum Arthropoda; class Insecta; order Diptera; family Culicidae; genus Aedes; species Aedes albopictus. The sequence goes on along the minus strand of NC_085138.1, from coordinate 71,774,530 downwards.
TCCCAGCGGATTACCTAAAGGTATTGCCGATGAAACTCTCGCAGATATTCCTTGACGAACTCCTGGGGGATTTTTCCAGGCATTATGTAGCAATAATTTAAGCAACTACAGGAGAAATTCCTATGGAATCCCCAATAGAACTCCCAGAGAAATTCTTGAAGGGATTCCTGAAGAAATTTCCCATCGAATCCCTGAAGATTCGATGAAATTCCTAGAGGAATTTCCAATGGACCTCCTAGAGGAATTCTTAACGAAACTCTGGGAAAAAATCATAATGGAACTTCTACAGGAATTTCCGACGAATTTCCTTGAGAAATTCTCTATGGAGCACCTGGAGGAATTCGCGATGGAACTCCTGGGGGATTTTTTAAGAAATTTCTGAAGTAATTGTTGAAGGAACTACGGAATATCTTAGAAAAAAACCCTAAATGATCTAGAGCAGGGTACGCAAAACGGATCACACAAAAGAACAAACGTTGTAAGCCTTGTAGGTTGGCAATAAACACGCTTCGCAACAAACGCTTATCATGCGATGAAGGCAATAAAATAAATATCGCTTGCCGTGCATGTGTTGATATTCCAGGGTTTCTGGCAAATATTTTCGATTACCGTCAATGATTTCAAGAGCAAATGGATAAGAGGCAAAAGCCTGGCCTAATACAAAGTCGAGTTTCATTTGTAAAACAATGGGAAAATCACGTAATGAAATGGGCGAGATAAATATTCCCACCGATGTTGTTTCGAGCAAGCTCGAGAGCGATCTTTGCCATAATCTGTTAAAGAAAAACAAAGTGCTGTTACCACGCCTTCTTTGTTGATTTTTTTTCGCTTGCGTTGCCGTATTCTTTACACATTGGTCTAGAGATTTTTCAAGGTAACTATTAAATAAATTTACTTAAGAAGTGATGGAAGAATTCATGAAGAATATTCTGATGCTGGAGGAAATCCCGATGAATTCCGGGAGTGGTTGCCGAAAAAACTTTTAGAAGAGTTCAAAATGCAACTCATGGCGAAATTCCTTATGGAACTTCCAACTCTTGTGGAATTTTCGATGTGGAGAACGTGCCTCTGGAGCCGACCTACTGAAGGTGGAATCCCAGATGATATTTCTGGAGGAATTCCAAAATCCAAAACAGAACATTACTATTTAAGAAATCTCAGAAGAATTTCCTATAATGCGCAGCCCAGGAAAAGTTTCTGAAGGAAGAATCTCACGAGTTCCTTCCCACAATCACTACAGCAAACAAGTTTGCCAATCATCAGCGATTGGTTTCCGGATTACAGATGGTCGGGTTTCGGGTTTTCAAACTGCTTTGGTGCGGTTGCCTTCGTCATACGTAAAATAAGAAAACAAATGTGCAGTCGTAAGTGGAGTGAAATTAAAACGTGAAATTTTGCGTAATTATTCAATTCTCAGTGCCATAGGGGCTAAATAAAGAGAGTCTACATCTTTTTGCTTCCATCTAATGAGTAATAACATAACATAACATAAAATAACTTTAATTATTGGCTATTCTTCATATGATATGACGGGAATTAGCGCATATGACGAAGTAAATTCAATTCTATTAAATTGATATTGAGTAGTAGTTTTGTAATTTGTAATTTTGTGGTAAACGATAATCTGATGATAAACACTTTATATGAGGTCAAGCAAGTTAGAGTTGTGCTTCTAAATAGTAAAGAAAAACAGCAGTTCTTATAAAAAGCTCAAGAATTATGGAGAGTCAAATTTAAGGATCATTTCTAAAAAAACTCTCATCTTTGTGTATAATAGCGAAAACTATATGAGGTCTTTGAGTTCCAACAATTTTTGAAACTGATGTTAATCCATGAGTGTAGAATAAGCCTAAGTTAAAATACACAAAAGTAAAAATAAAAAAAATAACACTGATTTAAAGCTTCGAATATCAAGCTTTATACTTCATGCTTCTTCCGAAAAAATATCATCTGACCAACTGCCAAAACCACCTTCGTCAGCACTTTACAATCTCGACCCGAAAAGCAACATCCATTGACTGTGTCCAACCGTGCGTGACCCAAAATCATAAATAAGATAAGAAAATATATGCTTGCCTACCTCAACCGAAGCTTCGTCATCCCCAGGAAACATCAGCGATTTTTCTCTCCGCAATCAAGAGGGAGGCCCCCGGTCGGTCACCGCAGCATCACCACTTCGCACGGAAACCGCACACAATCTGGCGTGTAACGTCTCTTCTCCTCTGTGTGCCATATGGTATGGCGGCGGCGGCGGTGGTCGACCGCCGAAGCAATCTCTGCAAAAATTAGGCTCGCTTTCGCTTTGTCAGCTCCACCGACCTGGAAAGCCCGAGAATACCGGTCAGTCCTGACAGCAGAAGTTGGTGTTTGGAGTGTACGAAGATGGGCAGTTTTTTTTTCTTTCTTTTCGGGAGGGTAGAAATATGAAACCAAGTTCGTGAGATGTCGGAAAAGTCAAAAATCGTGCAGAGTGGGTCGCTGCCCACACACGAATAACACACATGGCCGATGGTCGTACTCTTTTCTTGTGTTGGAAGGTTGATTCGAAACCACTTTTTTTTTATTTCGATTTTTCTCCGTACGATAAAGAAATGCTGGCTTGTGACAGGAGCAAAGATACACAGTAGAGCGGAAAAAGCTTGAAGAATAAGATATCGTATTCATTTGTTACAATCATTATTGAAAATTAGTCCAAGAGCTGCAGGTTGGGTTTCAATGGCCGATTCTTAAACTTCAGCAAAATCATCGTGCACAGCCTGCACGTCAGAAGCTGTGATGATGACAAGGACGCATTCAACGCGCAGCTCGAACGCGAGTATGGCCGTTGTTGAGGCCACGACGACAATATCATCACAGGAGACCTACATCAAGAGCATTATCATTAGATCTAGAGTTCACCACAGCAGATGGAATCCCCCATCGACTGCGTCCTGATCCATGGACGACGCTTCTCCGACATTATCGACGTCAGGACCAACCGTGGCACTAACTTCAACGCTGACCACTACCTGGTGATGGTTTATCTGCGCTACAAGGTGGCCGTCGATACTGTAGGGCCACCTTGGTACAACCTATAGCGGCTGACACAACTGGATGTTGCCTCAGCATACACGCAAAATTTTTAGGCAGCGTTGATGGACGCGGGTAAGCTCCACGAGTCGTCTCCAGGTAAAGCATCCATCAAAGACACAACCCAAAGAATGTCTAAAAGTGTAGAATAAACTTTAAGCAAAAATACACATAACTAAAAACTAAAAAAAAAAAAAACAACCCAGAGAATCTTCGGGTACATGTAATGGAGTCGAAGGAACGATTGGTTCGACCAGAAGTGTAGAGGGATTTTGTAGGAGAATAACGCATCGTAGGCGGTGATGCTGCAGCATGGGACCCGGCAAATCAGCAGACTCGCCTCTTCGGTAGAAGAAACGTAGCGTGGAAGAAGTGGAATGTAAAGAAATGAGACTGATGTACCGTTACCAAGAGATACGGAATCTCTACCATGAACTCAACGCATCCCGCAACGTCTTCATGCCACGAGCGACATATGCAGGAATAAGGACAACAGCCTCTTGACTGACCAGTGAGGTGATCGAAAGGTGGAAACAGTTTTTCGACTAACACTTGGATAGTGAAAGAAAGGAGAGCAGGCACGGGAGAATAATGCAGCAAAAGAAGTGATAACGTCTGCATGGTTGAAGATCTTAGATGGTCGTTAAATTTGCTACGTTCTAAGGTGTCCAATTTATCATCCTTTCCCAGCCCTCAACAGTCGTAAGGACGTGGCCAGGACAGCACTCGACTATTGAAGGATTGCGTCAATTTTGTTCAAGAGTCAGATATCACTCCCATACCTGTTTGCTTTGGTTCGGACAGGAAGGCGACGAGCCTTATAACAGTGCACATTGGGCAAAATCAAGCCCAAAGGTGGAAAAAATTAATAACTTTCTTAATACAAGACCATATGTGATCATCAATGGCTTATTCGAAAGCAAATTTTCTCAAGAATTGGTTGGTGGATAATTCATGTACGGGCAACTTCTCTGAAGCGAGTTATAGAGCCCGTTTTACCCCAGTTCCCCCTAAAATTTGTGATTTTCTTTTATTTTACGGCACTTGTTATGATTTTAATGATTGTTTCGCTGGGATACCATCGACCCACTCCCTCTGAGTAATGTTACATACAAAAAGTAATTAAAATGTTGGAATTTTAGGGTGTTGTGGGGTCAATTAGGCAATGGTATATTTTCAAGGTAGAAATTCATTTTTTATTTTGATTTATGATTTTTTACGTGACAATAACTAAATAAATGGTCGAATACACATGGTTTATTGGAAATATTTAAGTTTTCCCGCATACAAATATGAGTAGTTCCCAACTTTGTACCACCGATTCCAAACATTTCCAAACGATGAGCCTTTGCTTATATACTCCAAAAATATCCTAAATGTTGTTTGCGCATAGCCCCATAGACGGGAGGTGACGGCAGCATATAGTTTTAGAGCTAAGTTTACCCAAACTCCCCTATAAACTTACTTTTTATTGTTTTTAAATTAAAACAACTTTAATTTGAAACTTCTATGCATGATATGAGTTAATATTGATGAAGAGCTAACCAGTAATATCACTGCATCCTATGAAATTTAGGAAATTTAGGGTACAATGAGGTTGAATGAAAAAAAAAATCAAAAAACTTGAATGACCATATAAGTTGACAAATAACTTGTTTGAAAGATAATATCCGTACGAGTTCATTAATGACTGATTGATGCACAGGTAGAACACATATAGCCGAAGCGCTAAACGCGCGAGTATTCAGCAAAACCATGCTGAGAGTGTTGGGTTCGATTTTTTGTCGGTCCGGGGTTTGGCATTATTGAAATTCCCTTGACATAATGTCAAATGAACGACATCATTTGCTCAGAATTGATGTGTGTATCAACATATTGACTTGATTTTTCGTATTCGGATAGTACTGACCGTCAATTTTAATGTGGATTCCAAGGGCTGAAAGTCTCTTTAATAAAGACAAATCAATCAATCAATTTAATGTGGATTGATTCAAAATTGATTGAGTTATGTCAAAAAACAACCCGTGCAAAGAAAGAATTGAGTGTATGTAATGTAGGGTGCAAGACTTTTTGGACAGGGTGTCCGATTTTGTACAGTACGTATCCACCACTGATCTTCGTTAGCGAACAAGCAGGCGAAAGACTGCATATACGACATAAGTTTGTTCGAGAACATCTGGCAAGGAAATCATCCCCAGGGCAAAATTCGTCAAATATAATGGCAGTATGTCTTTATAAAAACGATGAAATTGTACTACCGCCACAAACGGGAAGATTCTGCTTCAATGAACGCAACGCCAGATGAAGGTGAATTCGATTATGATCAGATGTGCAAAGAGATGTGCTTAGGAAATCTAGTATCTATTACTAAAAGACATACACTATCCGTCATAAGTTGAGACTCACAAAAAGTATTGCAATAATATTGAATCACCCTAACTCACCTCGATATCTCTAAAACCAGAACACCTACAAAAATGCTGCTTTCAGAAAAGTTGTTGCTTTTGGGCTTCTGAATAACATTGATGAAGACAGCATCTTTGTAAGGTATTGGAGATATAAAGGTGAGTAAATGCGATACAATATTGTTGCAATACATTTTTTTAGTATATACTTATGACGGGTAGTGTACTTGGCTAAGTGGAATAAGACTGTCATATTATTAGTGTAAAGCAAAACAAAATAAATACCTCTCTCTCTTCTCTCTTCTTGGCGTAACGTCCTCATTGGGACAATGCCTGCTTCTCAGCTTAGTGTTCTATGAGCACTTCCACACTCCACAGTTATTAACTGAGAGCTTCCTCTGCCAATGACCATTTTGCATGCGTATATCGTGTGGCAGGCACGAAGATACTCTATGCCCAAGGAAGTCAAGGAAATTTCCTTTACGAAAGGATCCTGGACCGACCGGGAATCGAACCCGTCACCCTCAGCATGATCATGCTGAATACTCGTGCGTTTACCGCCTCGGCTATATGGGCCCTATTTGATGTTTAAGTTGCTATTTCGTTAACAAAAATATAACGAATGCATTTTGGAGACTTTTTACTACAATGTGTTACTACAACCCCCATAAAGTCTATCGGCAAGCAGCAGTTTAGATATTCTCAAATTCACGCTACAGCTCTACATCATGAAATGCTTGGAATGGTGAATAATGGAAGCGTGCGACATGGATTTCAAATATTATTTCACGTATTGATTATAAATTTCTTCATCTTCAATACCAAAATTCCGAGAAATAATCAGCAGCATATTTTGCCCCATTATCCCCCAAACATCCTATTTATAACATCTTTCATGTATATTCATTGGAATCAGAATGTTATAATATGAATGATATATTATATTAACTGCAATGGAACAATTTGATTATACTTTTAAGGAAATTGGGGTGAAACAGGCTTTACACCCCGCTGAAGCAATATCGTAAGTACAAGAATCATTCGTAAAGAAATTATCTGCCAAACAAGCTATTTGTCAACTTATATGGTCATTCAAGCTTTTTGAATGTTTTTTTTCTCATTTAACCCCATTGTACCCTTAATTTCCAAATTTCATAGGATGCAGAGATATTACTGGTTAGCTCTTCATCAATATTAACTCATATCATGTACAGAAGTTACAAGTTAAAGTTGTTTTAATTTAAAAACAATAAAAAACAAGTTTATAGGGGAGTTTGGGTAAACTAAGCTCTAAAACTATATGCTGCCGTCACCTCCCGTCTATGGGGCTATGCGCAAACAACATTTAGGATATTTTTGGAGTATATAAGCAATGGCTCATCGTTTGGAAATGTTTGGAATCGGTGGTACAAGGATGGACACTACTCATATTTGTATGCGGGAAAACTTAAATATAATTAATAATTTGAGATCAAACTCGCCAAAAATGGTTTCTTTAGGAATAAACCATGTGTATTCGATCATTTATTTAGTGATTGTAACGTAAAAAATCATAAATCAAAATAAAAAATGAATTTCTACCTTGAAAATATACCATTGCCTAATTGACCCCACAACACCCTAAAATTCCAACATTTTAATAACTTTTTGTATGTAACGTTACTCAGAGGGAGTGGGGCGATGGTATCCCAGCGAAACAATCATTAAAATCATAACAAGTGCCGTAAAATAAAAGAAAATCACAAATTTTAGGGGGAACTGGGGTAAAACGGGCTCTATAACTCGCTTCAGAGAAGTTGCCCGTACATGAATCATCCACCAACCAATTCTTGAGAAAATTTGCTTTCGAATAAGCCATTGATTGTCACATAGTGTCTTGTATTAGGAAAGTTATTAATTTTTTCCACCTTTGGGTTTGATTTTTCCCAATGTGCAGTGGTTTAGAACATGGTTTCCCAAACTGTGGATTGCGACCCCCCAAGGGGGTCACCGGCCTTCATCCGGAGGGTCGCGAGGGACAGTTAAATATTTAACTGTAATAGACAACAAATGAGGGAATTTCTATGGTGAGTCGCACAAAGTACGTTTGCTGCAAAAGGGAGCCGCGTACCTGAAAGTTTGGGAACCTATGGTCTAGAACATTTTTTGTAAACACACCGGACCACTGCGCATCCATACTTGAATCTAGCCAGATGATGCTTGGGATGGTGCTTTAATTCGGACATTAAAAATTTAATCCCAAGCTGATCTTTTTCCGTTTTTTCCACGTATGCAAGGGCAACTGGTTGACCTGAGCCCAGCTCAACTTTTGTGAGGAATCATCCCTATTTAACGTCTTTTGTCGCAACCGCCCACCCCGCCCCGCTCTGCCGGTCAACAAATTGGTGAACCGGCAGACCGTTCAGCCAACAGAGTGACGAAGCAGATACCTACCTACCTACCGGCCCCGGATGGAGAGTGAATCAATTTGGCACCAGGTCGGAATGCCATGACCCGTCGCGTCGTTCATCGATTGAATCAGCACATAACGAGATATGCAGATTACGGGTTTTCAGAATTTTGACATGAGAACGAAACGGATCCGATTGTTATTGAATGATATTAAATGGATTGTTGATCAATTATAAAAGAACAGATAAGTTGTAAAAAGTTGATCTATGCTTTATGTGGTTAAAATGGTATTATACACGAAGGACAGGTCAGGATAGAACAAAGCGTTGAAGGTTCAAAAATGCAGTACGAAAATGACATGATGATCAGTGGACAGGACAGTGCCTGATTGTCTCGACAAATTTAAAAAAAAAATGTTGATCTGCATTCTTCATTACACCAATAAAGCTAGCCGTGAAAATGTTTCACACTTTCCCAGGTCATTTAGACAGACCACACACATGCACGAAAAAGACGGATCATATACTCTAATTTATCAACCATGTTGCCGTTCTTTTCATACTCATGTCACATCTGTCAAAACGACCTGAGAGTTGTCAGTCATTTGAGGTTGGGTTCGTTGGTGTAATAAAGAATTGACATAAAAGTAGCTAGCCCTGTCCTATAATGGAATAGGGCACTGCATGAAATTCTCTTCTTCTCTTTCACTCTTACAGAAATTTTATAAACAACTAGGCAAGAAACGTCAAAACCCCATACAGAATCAAAACAATGCTATCGAGTTCAGTTCTACGCCAATGATCGAGCGAGACAGTCAAGTTGCTCCGTAGCAATGATGAATATGGAGAGCCTATCTAACGAATTGGGAGTTGTGGGTTTTATTCCAATTGAAATACCTTTTGAAATTTCAATTTCAATTTTTTCATCGAACACGTGTTTCTGCTGTGTACATGGATGTCAAACCATTGTAATATGTAGTTTCCACATAGGCATTTTTTTTTTTTGGTTTTTATTTTTGTGTATTTTAACTAGTTGCACATAGGCATAGTTATAGCCTATCAGTAGGTCAACTAGTTCTAGCCTAACTACAAAGAAGAAATCTGCGTTTGAGACTGGTAAGAAACTGACGAAACACATTAGGATGGCCTACTATTTTAGAAAACCATAAAGTCAGAAAAATGCAAAGTTTCACCTCCTGAGTGAGTTGTTCTGGACGCCCAGTAGCTATGTTCAAAATTTAAGCGAAATTTATTAAGTCTAAGAAGGCGCTCAACGAGCTTGACGTTGGTATGGGAAAACTTGGTCAGATGTATGCAGATATCATCAGTTACAATTATTCCCGCTAGGTAGCGCTGAAAGCGTTCATTAATTAAAACCTTTGATATTCATGTGCCAAACAACTTTGTCGAATAATGTAAAGTGATCCAAAGGCCCTCTTAGACTTAAATTTTAAACTTGGCTTCAAAACAACTGATTCAGGAGGAAGGACTCGGAATTTTTCGAATTTAATGTTTTTCATATAAATGAGAGCCTGTGCTTTGTGTGTACCTGGGAAAGTAAAACTGGTTCCAGGGGTGGGGGGTAGTTAAGGTTTGTAAGAATTGTTGTGCGCCACAGTACGTGCTAGAAAATGTTTAGTTGAGATTTTATTAATTTTCTACGCTGCAATACTTGTAAGAAAAAAATCCTTTGTGATGATTCATTGTTATAGTCAGAAAAACATTGGTTTTGTGTTTGCGCCCTCTCAACTTTCTCGCCTATAGACAAAAGAGTTAGAAAAGTTTTTTTTAGTCACAACGTCCTCTAGATTATAAATTTTTGTAGTTTTTTTCGCAATTTTGCCAAGGATTCCTTTAGAAATCCCCACTGATTATTTTACGGATGCTTTAAAAAAATAATGCATTTATTTGAATATTTTTTCAAGGATTAATTAGGAAATCTCTTGTAGAATTTCCACTAGGGAAAATTCCTCCGGAAATTTCACGAAGAATTGTTTTGTGAAATATAGCACGGATTGTTTCAGGAATTTGTTCAGGGTTTATTTTTTTTTCAGAAATAAGCCGGAGAATTCGTTAAGAAAATGCTTCAGAGATTAATGATGAATTTTTTTTCGATATTTTTCAGAAAATCTTCCAAAACTTTCTTCGGAAAACCAAAAAAAATCTTTGTTTTACATTTTTTATCGTTTTTAACCTAGTTTATCTCGGGACCTACGCATTTCTTCTTGAGTGGGATTCGATCCCAGGTCCTCGACGACAAAGGATTCTTACGCAAATTTCTCTAAGTACTCTTAAAAAACCATAAAAAATTTTCGCGATTTTTTTTCGTAAACCTCTATAGAGCCCATTTTAAATATTTTTCAGGGATGAGTCTAAAGATTCCTCTAGAAATTTTTCCTAGCGTTCCATTTCAAACACTTCTAGGGATTCCTTGAGATTTTCCCCCAGTAATTCCTACCGAGAATCTTCTCAAGATCTGCTCAAAAATACGTCCAAGGATTCTTTCGGAAATTCCTCCAGTGTTTCATTCCATCAAAATTTCCCAAGGACAGGATGGCCACTCAACAGGGAATACCGGGAATTAACCGGGAATCGCAAACAATCGAAAAAATACCAGGAATTTACTTGGAACAGCAAACTCCCTGGGTATTGAAGGTCCAGCATAATCTCATCTATGTTATTGTGATTCAACTATACCAGGTCGATCGTTCTTCTATATATTATAGATTTTTTTTTTGTATTCGGTTTTCGAAACTTATTCGAAAGATTATGATTATGAAGGTAATGGAAACGTACTCTCCAATCATTTGTGTTGCATACTGCCAATTTTTTATTAGACTTTTGTAGACATTTTTCCAGGATTTGCTCGAAAATTTCCTCAAATAAGTTCTCAGAAATTATATTAGGGTACCTGTACCAGTTATCGCACTACTTAAGGAAAACTATTTCTACAAAAATAATAAGAAGACCGACGAATGTTTCCAATATGTCAAATGATTGTGTAGTTTCCATACTTTACAGGAAAAATAAACAAACTGAACATTTATTCATTTATTTATTCACATTTACATTCATCTGACATTTTTAGTCTTAATGAACTAAATTAACACTTATTTCAAATTAAAAACAAAATACATTTCACAGTTACATTTAAAAACCTTAATGACTATTATTATTAAGCCTACTTCGAAATGAGTCGATTGATAAGTTAAAGTCAAATATTTCAAAAACCCTATTGAAAGAAGCACACATGAATCTTATTGGATCGTGTTGAGCATACTGGGCGTTCCATGAACCGAGCTGTAGAAAGTCTCGTTGCCGAAGTTGTCGTTCCGGTGCATATAAGTTAATTTCGTTAAGTATTACGGAAGAGTCTACCTTGCCTTGTAAAACTTTCGCTATGAATATCGCCTGAGCATTGAAGCGTCTACGTTCAAGAGTATCCAGTCCAAGCAAACGACATCGACTATCGTACGAAGGAAGATTTAAAGGATCATTCCAGGGAAGATTCCGAAGTGCGTATCTAACAAACTTTTTTTGAATCGACTCAATTCGGGTGATCCAATTTGCATGATATGGGCACCAAACAATCAGAGCCGATTCCAAAATAGATCTTACCAGCGAACAATACAATGATCGTAAGCACAATGGATCACGGAATTCATTTGAAATTTTAAAAATGAATCCAAGTTGTCTATTAGCCTTAGAAATAATATAGGTATAATGTCCGCGAAAAGTGAGTGCGCAGTCCAATGTAACACCCAAATCTTTAACTTGGTGAACACGTTCTAATTGAAGACCGGCAATAGTGTAAGGAAACAATAAGGGCTTAGCCTTACGACTGTACGAAATAACGTTACATTTACTAATACTAAGAGTGAGATAATTCCTAGAGCACCATCCTTCGAACTTATCGATCAGTTTCTGTAGATTCCAGCAATCCTCGAGGCCTCTGATCACCATGTAGATCTTTACATCGTCTGCATAAAACAAGCGAAATCCAGGTGGAAGCAGCATTTCAACTTCATTTATAAAAATGATGAAGAGCAATGGCCCAAGATTACTCCCTTGTGGAACTCCGGATATATTGGTGAAAATTGCAGATCGAGCGGATCCAATTTCAACACACAGTGCGCGGTCGGTGAGATATGAGCTCAACCAGCAGACGAAGGGCGATGACATACCAATTTTTTTCAGCCTAGCTAGTAGAATGCCGTGATCTACTCTGTCAAAGGCAGCTTTGAGATCGGTGTATACAGCATCGACTTGAAGTCCAGAATCCATGTTACGGAGACAAGTTGTAACAAAGTCTACTAAATTTGTCGATACGGAGCGCTTAGGGAAAAATCCATGTTGATCCTGGGATATATAGTTCTGGCAGCTAGCAAAAAGTGCATCATTGATGATTATTTCAAAGACCTTAGAGCAAGCGCAAAGCGATGTGATACCGCGATAATTTTCGACGTTTGATTTGTCTCCTTTTTTGAAAACCGGAAACATAACGGAATCTTTCCAAGCAGTGGGAAATTTGCTCTGCTGCAAAGATGCATTGAAGAGCACAGTCAGAGGGTGGATGAAAGCTTCAGCACATTTTACAATCAGGCTTGACGGAATGCCATCCGGACCCGCTGAGTAGGAAGTTTTCAATTTTCCAATAGCAGATTCGACGTGACGGGATGTTATGCTAAAAGTGTTGAAATCGATTACGTCTAATGGTGTGTCCTGAAGAGCATCAGAGATCTCCTGAGATGATGCTGAGTCGTCGTTGAAAACTTGCTTAAAATGGGTAGCAAAGAGGTTGCATTTTTCAAGAGAGGTTCTCGCGGTTTCGTTGCCTAAAAACATTTCAACGGGAAGTCCATTTTGTTTTCTTTTTGAATCCACAAATGACCAGAAACGCTTGGGGTTACGACGTAGATCTTCCTGTGTGCGAATCACATATCGTTTGTAGAGAAAACGATTGTACAATCGGTATCGCTGACTAGCTCTGTTAAACTGTTGTTTCAGCAGTGTACATCTTGATGCTCAATATCTACGCAAAGCTTTTGATCTTAATCTTTTAAGAGTGCGAAGACGTCTGTTGGACCAAGCCGGTTTACGAATAGGCAGACGAGGCGGTACGCAGTCGATGATAGCACGATTTACTACTTCGTTGAAGAATTCTACTGCACTGTCGATGCAATCCGATGTTTCGATGAAACTCCAGTCAACTGCTTGAATTGCTGCGCTTAGAGCTACGTAGTCAGCACGTCGAAAATCCAACCCTGAAAGATCTGCAATGTCTTCGAACCGAACAGCTTGACTCAACTTCACAGAGACTTGCAATGCTGGGTGAGCTTGGTCGAGGGTAGTTAATGGTTCGATCACTTCCGAAACAGTACAAAACTACTTTTAGTATTTATTACGACGTGTGCCAATGAAAGGAACCCTGTACCAGTTATGGACACATTTTCTTATTTCGGTTCCACTTCGCACTGTTTGCACGCATTTCTTACTGGATTAGCCATAACTGGTACACTATGGCGAAATAGGGTGCAAGGAAGCCGAAATTATAAGGAAAATGATTTATTTCTATAACAATTTTAGCAAATTGTGAAGTTTGAATGATTGCAATCATCTTTTCTGAGTGTGATCTTGTATCCACACAATATTTCATGTTGTTTTTCATCGTTAAAGGTTGAAAATCAACTATAGCCAATTTGAGGTACAATAGCCATAACTGGTACACTGAGCCTAATACATTTTTGAACAATTCAAAGTAAACCTCCCTTCTAAGAATGGCTTTCTTTAGTAGTCACTCTAGGTATTTCATTGGTATTCTGTCAACGAAACAGTAAACAATAAATAGTAGGAAGTATTCCTCCAATAATAATTCAAGAGATTTCAGATCTGAGAGAAATCTCAGATTACCTTCACAAATTTCTTCAAAACACCTTTCATTTCAACATGAAGAATGCTCTAAATTCTTTAAAAAAAATGTGTATGTAATCTGGCCACCAGCAAGATTTTTTTTTCCAAGAGCTCAACTAGAATATTTTTTTCAAAATTATACCTGTAATTTCCGCAATAACCTTTTTCAGAAATGCACCTTCTAAGCAGAATAGCCCCTGGAAAACACTCTTTGAATTTTCGAACCTTCTGAACAGAATACCATCTTTGAATGAGAGTAATCAGTTTTGAACCTTTTAATGTTGCCCTCTAATGCTTATCCTTTGACAAATATACTCGTTATTCGACCATTCGACTACCACTTGTAGTCTTTCTAAGGGTCAGTTATCCTTTTTTTTTTAGAAATTAAATTCAGAAAAGTAAGAAAATTGAAAATAGTATAGTAGTAAAATAGTGTCAGTTCTTCGATTTTTCTATATAAATCAGTTTTTATAAAACCGGGAAAAAGTTGAGTAATCACCCTGCCAGGATTTCTTGTAGAAACCTTCCACGAACTCTTGTAAGATTTTCTTTAAAAATCTTCTTGATTTATATATTCTGAGCTTTTTCCATAAATTTCCTCAATAATTCATCCATTGAGTGCTTTAAAAAGTCCTCCAGGGATTCCTTCATAAAACACCCCACCGATTTTTTGAAAACCTTTCACGGACTCCACCAGAAATTTCTCAACAGACATCTAAAAAAATTAAATTAAATTTTTCCGTGGACTTTTAATTTAAACACTTCAGAAGTTCTTGCAGAGATTCCTTCATGTAATTCCCCAGTGTTTCTTTCTGAAAATTTTGGGACTTCTCTAGAGAGGAGAATGGGTATATTCGGTCTATTTCATGTACAGACTCATACCTTATCCGAAAGGTTTAATCAAAACAAGGGATGGTAACTTTTCCAACAAAATTCTAAACACTAGGATAAAAATTACAGTTTTTCGTGTGCATATCTGAATAGACTATTTAAAAAAATAGTTCATAGAATGGGTAATCTTAAACTCTGAAACGTTTTTAACTACACCTTCTTTCTTTTTCTTGAGAAACCCCTCTAGAGATTTCTTTAACGAAATTTCCCACGGATTGCTTCAAAAATGTGTTCAGTGAATAATTCAAGAAATCAGAAATTCATAATAATTCAAAAAATTCCCCTAAAACATCCTGAATAAAATTTTCAATGGATTCGTTTATTAAATTTTTGAAAATCGTGTAATAAGTGCTCCAGAAATGTCTCCAAATATACTTCTAGAAAACATTCCATGGACTTCAGAAATATCTTCATTGACTGTTTCAGAAATCCCTCCAGTGAATCCTTTGAAAAATCTTTCACATATCCTTACGAAAACTCCAGATTTCCTTCAGTTTTTTTTAAGTATCAAAAATTGTTTATGGATTGATTCTGATATTCCTTCAAAAATTTATCGATGGATTCATTTACAAAATTTTCAATGAAAAATTGCTCTGTACCAGCTTTCCAGTGGGTATCTCATAAATCTATAGGAGGATTATTTATAAAATTCCTCCAGGTATTCCTTTACATAAAATTTTAAGCATATTTTCTCAAGTATTTCACAAGAAAGCTATGGACGGATTTTTTTAGATTTTTTTTTTCATGAGAATGTGACAGAAAATTTTCTAGGAATTTGGTCAGCAACTACTCGAGAGACTCCTACATGACTTTATCCTGGAACTCTTCATTTTTTTTTTTCAGATGTTCTGGAAATTCCTTTTTGCAATTTCTCATCGTAATAGGCTGTTTTACGTACCGCAAATCTGCCAGGAAAAGGCAAGAAAAAAGAAAGCAAATTTCCCACACCAAATAAGCAGTGCTGTAATGGTTCATTATAGCACTGATTTGCGTTGCGTAATGAACCATTACAGCACTGTTTTTAGTTTTGATCAACTTCTTGATGCTTTCTGGACGCAGGTTTGAAAATTTGTGACAACTGCGCAGCATAACCTGCTATGATCAGACTGTCTTAAACATGGCTATGAACAACACTGGGCAGTTTGATGAAAAAGTTTTGTTAAAAATATCCTCAAGTGGTAATTTATGAAATTGCAAAAAACGCTGTACGCAACTCGGTGCAGAATTCCATTTTTACAGCACACATCGTAATTATCCAACTCGGCAAGCCTCGTTGGATAAATGTACGACTCGTGCTGTAAAAATCTTCATTCTGCACCTTGTTGCGTAAACTACTATTAACAGTCTCCTCGGAAAATCTTTTAAGCATTCTTTCAAGCCTTCATACCAGCTTGCATCATAAACTTCTCCAGTGACTTCTTCAGGATATACCTCTATGTATTGTCCCAGAAATTCCTCCAAGATTTCCTCAAACGATATCATTATGCATTTCTCCTCGGATTTTTTTTCAGAAATTTCTTTAGCAATATTTTTTAGGTGAATTCCTTCTGCCAAAATTCAGGCATTCCAGACTTATACACAGATGTTTGTCCGCTTTACGATGGATTCCACAATATGTTTGCATGGATATTTTCAAGAA
Source organism: Aedes albopictus (assembly GCF_035046485.1). NCBI lineage: Eukaryota > Metazoa > Arthropoda > Insecta > Diptera > Culicidae > Aedes > Aedes albopictus. The sequence goes on along the minus strand of NC_085138.1, from coordinate 71,758,226 downwards.
ATCGTGTTTCAAAATTGCATAATAAAATCTTCCAAAATATCCTTCGTAAGGATTTTTTAATTTTTTTTTTTTCATAAATATTGTTTCGATATTTTTTTCAGTGGTTACTAAAGAAATTCGTTGTTAAATTACTGTAGAAATTCTTTCAGAAATTTCTTTAAATTTTCTTATCAGAATTTTTTCACAAATTTCTCCAAGGGTTCCCCAAGAAAGCCTTCGATGGCTCAAGGAATTCCTACCGAAATTTGTGCGGAGATTCCTTCATAAATTTCTCCGGGTATATTATTTTAAATTTCTCCTCGGATTCTTTCATAAATTGATACATAAGTTGATACACATTTCCATTTTTTTTCATGAACTTAACCATTACGTTCTTCTATTTTTAGAAGATTTTTCTAGACATTTTTCATCATTTTTAAAGCACCTTTGCTTTAATTTTTATTAAAGCACTTTACCAAATAAGTAAGCATTTGTGTCCAATTTCTAGATGTATTCACGGATGTTTGTCTGCATTTACACGGGTATCACAAGGATTTTCTTCATTAAAAAAAACCCCTAATTAATCCACCTAGCGGTGATGGCGCCTTTCTCGTGCCTTCAAAATGTATATCGCACTTTCATACAATTAACAGAAATCCATTTCATGATACCAGAAATCATATCGTTTATCTGGCTTTTAATGTTTGAGCCTCAAACTCTTAAGAAAAAGACGCTATCTGGAATTTGAAGAAGCCATTTAGGATTTAAGATTGCTATCTTGGATGTTCTGGTCGCCATTTTTGGCGTCCAGGCAGGACCGACATCTTGGATATTCTAGTCGCCATTTTTGGAATCCAGACATCATCCCCATACCAAATATACCAGTAATGCAGTGTTTCAGGCCCTAAAACTCCATTAAACAGCCGCGATTTTGAATTCGGAGCCGCTATCTTAAATTTTAGATCGCCATCTTGGACATCCTGATCGCCATTTTGGGCTCTGGAAGTCTTCCCCATACCAATATACCAATATACCAATACCAAAGAAGCCTTACGCTTCTTTAAACAGACGTCATCTTCAATTTGAAGCCATCATCTTGGATTTCAGACCGCCATCTTCCCCATCTTCAGTCCAGACATCTTGCCCATATCAAATATTCCCATATAGCATGCTTTAAGAGTCTAAATCTCTATTAAACAGCCGCCATCTTGAATTTTGAGCCGCCACCTTTAACATTTGGTTGCCATCTTGAATTTTGGGCCAACATCGTGGATCTTCTGATCTCCAGCGTTGATTTCCGCACAAAACTCGTCAACCATGCTAAAGGTTACAAAAATCGCCGCAGTCTGATGTGCCGTCAAACGGGGTTACTTGCAACAGCGATGTAACTTGCAACACGATGACATACATTAAGTGTGAACTATTTTTTCATAATAATGAAAGCTAGTATGCTCCACCATTTCGATTAACAAAATTATGTGTACCAAACATCACTTTAGTGGAAAATCACTTATGTTTCTTTGTTTATTGTTCAGCTACACTGTTAAAATGGCTTGCTGATTTTATGCCATAAAAACAAGTACGAAAATCGTGCTTTACCTCTCTCCTATGGTAAGTGCGATAAGTCTGATGACCTTGCTTGCAGTTAGGGTACCTAATAGTAAGCTTAGCTGAACGATTAAAGTTTGATGACTTATCAACTCAGTAATGTAAAAAAGCATGATCATGTTCGACAATTACTATGGGGTAACTTGCAACAGTTGAAGTTAATAAAGCTTTCTAAAATTTATATTCATTTCACAATATTTAGGATAGAAATAATCAAAATGAATCATTTATTGATAACGTGTCGTGTTCATTTTCAAATGTCAACCCATTTTTACCATTTTTTTGAACGTGACTTAGAAACACAGTGAATGATTTACATATTTTAAAACATCATTCATGTTTAATCTTGGTGAAAGTTTAATTCAGTTTATGAACGTTCTAAAACAATCACCAACATCTATTCTAAACCTAGATGGAGTAAATTATGTCAGTAGAATGCCCAAATTGACGGCTTTAAACTTTGTAATTAGTTGAATGGGCGTTTAAATCATGTTATGTTAGCTGAACATCACTTCATACTGAAAATTACCTAAAGGTTACTCACTTTACGTTTCAAAAAAAGTAAAAAAAGTAAAAAAAGTAAAAGTACTGAGTCATGAGATCCATAAATATGTTATATTTGAGGAACGTAAGACCTGCTGTGAAACGATATACTGTCGCTTATAATAACTACCAACCCTTTAATGAAAAATAATTTTTCAATTGGTTATTGTACATCTTCTCAAAGCATTGTCCATGCATTACATCAAAAACTTATAATATGACCAAGAACTAGAATGTTAGTGCGGTTTAATGTTAGCAAACTTAGCTTCATGTCATGTGTTGCAAGTTACCCCACAGATGGGGTAACTTGCAACAAGCATGTATTACGCATCTCCTGATTAGGTGGCAACGGGTTTTGCTAAATCAAGTGCTGCATAGCATTCTACTCGTGGTAATTAGTGTAGTCGATGCTTTACAGTTTGTTAAAAATGTTTAGATTTTCAATGATATTGCTTCAAAGTCGAAAAGTGTTGCAAGTTACCCCATATGACGGTATCGCATGATGGGGCTAGTTCAGTTTTATATACGGTAAGTTCTACCGGTGCTGGTCCGGATCACTGAAATGGCCATAACCCCGGAACGCCTTAGCCGATCTGGACCATTTTCGATAGTAAACAATTCCGGTTCGATTCAAGCTATAATCCGAAAAATCGGCCAATGGGAAGTGCCTTAAAAGTGAGTGATTTTATTTTGCGCACATACATACATACACACATACAGACATAATCCCAATTCGTTGAACTGAGTTAATTGGTATATGCGACTTGATCCTTCGAGCCTTTTTCCGAAAAATCGTTTTTTGAGTTATACAGTGATAGACATTCGTTTAGCCGAGGCTAAAAAATTTTCAAAAAAGTGTCAGGAAACTCAAACAAAAGATTTTATGATAAAACTTTTTTATCGTAGTGATAGTATATCTAGTACTTTTTTATAAAAATGTGATACATCACACTTACATATACACTGAAACAAAAACGAGGGTAAAAACCCTTAAAATGTCATTTTTTGCCTAGACATTCGTTTAGCCGAATTGTACATTTTTTAGAATTCCATAATAAAAAACTATCAAATTTCGAAAAATATCCAACAAAGTCATTTTGTATGGAGATCTGCATTATAGATCGACTTGTAAATCGTGGATTAGATCGTTTTTGGAAGTGTTGCCATATTAATTTTGCATGCATCTCATATAAATATGTCATAATATTGTAAATGTTTCCAAATTGAGATTTTATGTAGTTATTTTTATCGGAAGTGTTTCAAAAGAATACAATGAAAGTTTCATGACCAAAACAGGTTGTAAATTTACGAAAAACAATGTTTTTAGCAGAAAAAAATAACGCAAACTATCAAAAAATCACGTATTTAAGTATTGTTTTGATGAAATATGATGATTTCACTTGCATAAATCACAGCGTTTACTACTATTACGTCTTCTAATAGCTCTCAATATCTTCTAGACTGTATTCTGGCTGAAATAACATACATTGGACGGCTCATATTTCGAGAAATGGCACCGAAAGTATTCAAATTTCTAGCATGAACTACTTGTTTCCTAATTTAGACATTTTTTTTTCAAATAAATTATGTTAAAAATGAATGTGGTTCACAACTAAGACTCATTTATAATATATTTCTTCACATTGAATGAAATAAGCCAATTGTTTGACCATATCTTGCATTTTTGTATGAGCATCTGCTTTTGAATAAACAGGGTACAAACAATCTGACACTTCTTGCAGTTCTTTCACTTTGCAGTCTTCTAACTCATTTAGTAATGCTAGTATCTAACAGATATACTCCACAGGCATCAGGGCACGTCTTTATTTCAATGCAGAACTATTTATTTTAGCTTTTATCAATCCGATTTTAAAGTTTAACCAACCAAAAACCAATATACTCTATTTTTTCATGACATTTTATGCAATAATTTGAACATTTCTAACAATAATTCTGTGCCATATTTTCGAAACTGCTAATCTAGCTTAAGTTTGAGTGTTTACTGAAATAATTTTTCTTAAATAAATTTGTTTATCGTCGCTTCTCCTTATCGGGACATTTTTTACATTATTTCTCTGAATTTCATAAAAAAAATAAACTTTTAAGGTCAATTATCTTGCTAACACGTCATAAACTAAATGCCTTGGAATATATCCTGGAAACATACTCAAGAAATTGCAAAAAATCTATTGTGAACCAATTTTTCATTTATCTCGGCTAAACGAATGTCTAGGCAAAAAACGACATTTGATGGGTTTTTACCCTCGGTTTTGTTTCAGTGTATATGTAAGTTTAATGTATCACATTTTTATAGAACAGTACTAGATATACTGTCACTACGATAAAAAAGTTTTATCATAAAATCTTTTGTATGAGTTTCCTGACACTTTTTTTTGGTCTCGGCTAAACGAATGTCTATCACTGTATGTGTACGAGAAAGGCAAAACACTACTTTCGAGCTTTTTTGCTTTAGTTATCTATCTAAACCAAAAGATTCCAAGATCTTTTTTGGTAGCAAATTTAATAATCTTTCAAATGCGATAAGTTTGACCATTTCCAAGTTACAGCCAGTTAGAGACATGCAAAGCCAAAAACATGTAAAGTTCAATTACTACGTAACGGTTGAGATTTGACCATCTGCGTAAAACATTTTTTTTCACCGGTCTGAACCTGTTTGCTTGCTAACGTTTATAAGGTGTCGTATACATAGGTTCAGTTCAATTTTATATTAAGCCGCTTTCGGAGGGACACCCGGAACTGGTTACGGCACTACCGGCTGCCCCTAATGTGGTCCTAACATATTTCTTTGATAGCCGATCATCAGGTTATCAGAAAAGCCGTCATTTGTAGTTTCGCATGCATGGGTTCGGTACTCTTTTATATTTGGCCACATCCGTTGGGACCCCCGGAACCGGTTCCGGACAACTACCGGTTCAGATATAGTCTGATACTGTTTTCCTGCTAACCGTTCATCAAGTTATCCGAAAAGCCGTTATTTGTTGTATCGCATGCATGGGTTTGGTACTCTTTTATATTTGGCCACATCCGTTGGGACCCCCGGAACCGGTTCCGGAACAATACTGGTTCAGATATGGTCTGATACTGTTCTCCTGCAAACCGTTCCTCAGGAAAATGCCGTGAATTGATGTGTCGCATGCATGGGTTTGGTACTCTTTAATATTTGGCCACTTCCTGTGGGACATTCGGAACCGGTTCCGGAACACTACCGGTTCAAATGTGGTCTGATACTGTTTTCCTGCTAACCGTTCATCATGCTATCGAAAAAGCCGCTGTTTGATGTGTCGCATGCATGAGTTATGTTCAATTTGATATTTGGTCACTTCCGGCGGGACACCCAGAACCGGTTCCGGAACACTACCGGTTCAGATATGGTCTGAGATTATTTTCCTGCTTACCGTTCATCAGATAATCGTAAATGCCGTGATTTGATGGGTCGCATGCATGGGTTTGGTGCATTTTTAGGTCTGGCCCCTTCCAGGGGTACCGATCCGGAACACCTAAATGGCCATAACTCCGAAACGGCTGGACCGATCTGAACCATTTTCAATAAGAAACAATGGGACCAGATTCCGCGTCGAATGAGCCGTCGATCGTTAAAATCGGTTGATATTTACTATCTAAAAGTGAGGTGACCTATTTTTGTACACATACACACACACATACATACACACACACACACACATACACACACACAGACATCATCTCAACTCGTCGAGCTGAGTCGATTGGTATATGAAACTTGCCCCTCCGAGGACTCTATCAAAATTTTATTTTTGGAGTGAACATATAGCCTTTCGGTACACCTTGGTGTACGAGAAAGGCAAAGCCTTTTAATAATAATTTTTTTTCGACTTTTTCAGATATTTCTTCAGGGATTCGGGATTCTTTCGCTTTTTTAGCGATTTGTTTCAGAATTTCATTCAGAATTCCATTTTTTAACCCCTTCGGCTGATCCCCATAACAAAAAGTTCCCACAGACAGCAGTCTGGTGATGGTCACTTACGAAATAAAATTTTGAAACAAAAATGCTGGGCTTAATACGGCAAAGAATATAAGGTGAAATCTCTGTAGAACATAGTTCTTTTGAAGGAATTCACACGAAAAGTGAATTACGAGAAAAACTAGAATTCCTTTAGAAAAATTTCTCAAAAAATTACCAGACAGCTTCGGAAATATCTCCAGAGATTTCTTCAGTATTCCAAGAATGTTTGCTCTTCATAGTCGTGAAGAACTAAACAGATAAACTGCTTTCTTCAGAAATTCCTTCAGATGGCTCTCGGAATTTTTTGTAGAAAAACTTTTATGGAAAAAGGAATTCCTATAAGGTTTTCTTCCACGAAAATCTTCAGAGTTTTTTGTTCAGAAATTTCTCTAAGAAATCCCTCTGGAAAACTTTTCATAAATTTTCTCAGTAATTCTTCCATTGGTTTCTCTGAAATTACTCCACTCTTTTGAAAAAAAAAACATGGTTTTATCAGAAATTTCTTCAGTTAAGCTTTGAAAAAAAAACCCAAAGACTCCACCAAAAGATCCTTCACCGATAAACGTTTATTTCGTTTTAGCCTTTCTCGTACACTAAGTGTACTGGAAAGGCTATATGTCCACTCCAAAAATGACTTTTTGATAGAAGGCCCGGAGGGTCGAGTCATATATACCAATCGACTCAGCTCGACGAATTGAGGTGATGTCTGTGTGTGTATGTATGTGTGTGTGTGTGTATGTGTGTGTGTATGTGTGTGTGAGTATGTATGCGTACAAAAAAACTCACATCACTTTTTGACAGTATACCTCAACCGATTTTAATGACCGACGGTTCATTTGACGCGGAATCTGGTCCCATTGTTTCCTATTGAAAATGGTTCAGATCGGTCCAGCCGTTCCGGAGTTATGGCCATTTAGGTGTTCCGGATCGGTACCTCTGGGAGGGACCAGACATGAAAATGCAACAAACCCATGCATGCGACATATCAAACCACGGCATTTTCGATCATCTGATAAATGGAAAGCAGGAAAATAGTCTCAGACCATATCTGAACCGGTATTGTTCCGGAACCGGTTCCGGATGTCCCGCCGGAAGTGGCCAAATATAAAAGAGAACCAAACACATGCATGCGACACATCAAAACACGGCATTTTCGATAATCTGATGAACGGTAAGTAGGAAAATAGTCTCAGACCATATCAGAACCGGTAGTGTTCCAGAACCGGTTCCGGATGCCTCGCCGGTAGTTGCCAAATATAAAAGAGAACTAAACCCATACACGTGACACATCAAACAACAGCATTTTCGGTAACCTGATGAACAGCTAGCAGGAAAATATTATCAGATCATATATGAACCGGTAGTGTTCCGGAACCGGTTCCGGATGTCCCACCGGAAGTGGCCAAATATAAAAGAGAACCAAACCCATGCATGCGACACATCAAACCGTGGCATTTTCGATAACCTGATGATCGGTAAGCAGGAAAATAGTCTCAGACCATATCTGAACCGGTAGTGTTCCGGAACCGGTTCCAGATGTCCCGCCGGAAGTGGCCATACACAAAAGAGAACCATACCCACGCATGCGACACATCAAACCACAGCATTTTCGATCATCTGATGAACGGTAAGCAGGAAAATAGTCTCAGACCATATAAGAACCGGTAGTTTTCCAGAACCGGTTCCGGATGTCCCGCCGGAAGTGGTCAAATATAAAAGAGAACCAAACCCATGCATGCGACAGCGGCATTTTCGATAACCTGATGAACGGTTAGCAGGAAAACACTATCAGTTCATATCTGAACCGGTAGTGTTCCGGAACCGGTTCCGGGGGGTCCCGATGGGTGAATGCAAACTTTTTTAAGGAGTGATGTGTACGCATATGGTCAAATCTCAACCGTTACATAGTAATTAACTTTAGATTTAATTAAGTTAATTAATTATCGATTTTTGCGGCCGCAAAAATCGATAATTAATTAACTTAATTATGTCATCGAGCAACGGACTCATGTTCCGTAACCGGTCGTTTGAGAACGTCGCGACCCATTGGAAGCTTTCCGCTCACCGCGCGATCTCTTCGACACAGTCGTCGATGAGAGGTGTGTGGACTTCCAACACACAAAAACAATGCGCTCTCGCCTAGGCTTTACATATACAATATATGCGTAGTGTGGATGTACATCTCATTCCATCCGAAAGGGGTGCAATCTGTGGAAAAGATAACCTCGGAATTTTGTGTTGAACTTGAATTCAGGTTAGCAGCTACGTCTTCGAGTCTTCTCGTGGCGTAGCGGCAACGCGCCTGTCTAGTGAGTAGGAGTCGTGAGTTCGAGTCTCACCGAGAGGACGAGTAACTTTTTCGCAAATTTCACCTCAATTTGTCCATTTCTCACTCACGCCAGTATATGTAAAGTCTAGCTTTTGGAATAAAGTAAAACTTTAGATTTTTTTGACATTGCTTGTCTCAAACTGGCTATAACTTGAAAAAGGTCAAACTTATCGCAGCTTTTTAACCCTCATTCGAAAGTTTATTTAATTTTCTATCAAAAACAGATCTTTTAATCTAATGGTATAGTTAAATATCTTAGTTTTCTACAGAATTTAAGCTCGAAAATATTGTTTTGCCTTTCTCGTGCACCGAAGTGTACTGAAAGGCTATATGTTCACTATATGTCTATATGGCGTCTCAAAATTCAAGATGGCGGCAAAAACTTCAAGACGGCAGCTGTTACATGGAGGTTTACGCTCTAAAACCATTCAATATGGGTGTATCTGAAATGGGGAAGAAGTCTGGAGTCCAAAAATAGCGACCAGAATTTCCAAGCTGCTGGACATAAATCCTAAATGGCGGCTCAAAATTCAAGATTGCGGCTGTTGTTTAAGAGTTCAAGGCTCAAAAATCAAAAACCAGATAAATGATATGATCTCTGATGCCATGAAATGGATTTCTGTTAAACGTATGAAAGAACGATATTTATCAACATGTCACTTGAGTTGTGTTGAAATGTGTTTTCGAAGGCACGAGAAAGGCACCATCACCGCTAGGTGGATTAATTAGGGTTTTTTGTTCATTTTTTTGTTTTTGCCCCCCCCCCCCTCGCATCGCCACACTTTCAAAATTAATGCAAACCTTAAGAAAATCTTCTAGGTATCGCTTCCAGAAAATCTTCCTCTGATTCCTTTCAAAATGTCTCCATCGATTTCATCAAAATATAAAATCAGCATTACTTAAAACAAATCTCCAAAGTTTTCTTTCCAAAATGTGTCCAGAATTCCCTTACAAATTTTTCTGGAGATCCCTCCAGAAATTTCTCCTAATATACTTCAATAAAACATTCCATGGAATTATGTGGTAGGTTAGCCTAGTGGTTAAGGCCATGGATCGCAAATCCAAAGACGGTGGGTTCGATTCCCGTTCCAGTTGGGAAAATGTTCTCGACTCCTTGGGCATAAGTGTATTATTGTGCTTGCCTCACAATATACAAATTCATGCAATGGCAGGCAAAGAAAGCCATTCAATTAACAACCGTGGAAACAGTAAGTTGCAGAGAAGCAAGCCATATTTCAGTGGGAACGTAGAGCCATGAAGATGAAGAAGAAGAAAATGGAATTCTTCAGATATTCCTCCATTATTTTTTATAGGAATTCCTCCGGAGCACAGTTTAAATTTTAAACTCCATGCTCCCAAACCTCTGGTACAATCCTTGGTGTAAAACTAGAGTCCCCTCAAAACATATTTCATATTAAAGACATACAGATACTTTGTGATATGTTAAGGATATATTCGTTATGAACATGTTTTGACGATCGTATTTTGAAGCATTTTTATTTAGATTACAAACTATGCAAAACACCTCTGCAACGAAGAAAAACATCAGAGAACATTTCAAGCCAATTACCTTGCATCCATCAAATATGCCAGCAATCATCCGGTTGTTTACACATCCCTTGATGGCAGAACCCTTCGCTAGGGTCGTAAAATTAAACTCTTTTTTTTTTATTTTCAATAGAAGCAACATGTTACGACCCAACACAAAGACCCTTCCACAAAGTTAGTGCTATTTTAAATGCAATTATGTATACGACAGCTCATCACCCACCAGCACCCATGGACCGCATCAATTTCATCTACTCCGAAAACCAAACAATCACAGAGGAGTGAAAATTTTACGGTCGCTCATTTCAATTTCATTCATTTCATGCTTTAATCGAAGCTTTCATCCTCGCTTAAACCAAATTATATGCCGATGATGATGATGATGATGCTGATGATGACGTCGATGCCAACGATTATAGCGAACACATTTTAATCTGCCCTCCTCGCGTCATAAAAAGCACAGAAAATGGATCTCCGAATGGGTGGCGGCGCATTCATATTCCGTTCCGAAGTTGACGATGTGGAAAAATAAACACCGGGACTGGCTCATCAATGCATTTGAATAAACACATGACACGGTGAAGGCGGGTCTGGATCCAGGATGCGTGTTGTGCGATGATTCTGATGGTTTTTCATTTCTGGGATGACACCAACTTGTTTGATTTATTGATTCCACATTCAATTACCAAATTTTGGATGAAAGCATTTCAACCGTTTTGATTGCAGGTTTCTTTTACTACACATGACAACCAGGGCAGAAATTTTCACTGACATAATCAACTTCAATTGCATGTATCGGAATATGCAAACAAACTTATGGATACATTCATGCAGATTTCTCCCAATAAATTTATGAATAAATTCCTGTAGAAATAGTTATGGGGAAATTTTCAAATGAAATCCTGAAAAAACCCGTGTACAAGTTTCTAGATGTATTCCTCGAAGAAAATCCTAGTCTTCTGAAATTTTACATGGAAGATTGTCCGGAGGAATTCCTGAAAACAATTCTACTTGAACCTTTGCAGGAATCCCTGAAAAAATTCTCAAAAAAGAAAATACCTAGAAAAATACCCGAGGGTGACTGGAGATTCTTCTGAAGGAATTCTAAATTTCCTCAATCTGTGGGATTCGCTGGAAGAATTTCTAGAGGAATCCGTAAAAGGTTTTTCGAAAGAATCGCTGGAGTAATTACTAAGGAAGTCCATAAAAGGTTTTTTTTGCTCAGGAAATTTTCGGAGGAATTTTTATAAGAATTTCTTATGAAGCATTTATATAGGCAACTCGGAAAAACTTTTAATTTGTGTACTTAGTGCTAACGTAAGAACAAACACGACAATCACGAAACGCGACGCGAGATAAGACACGACACTTATGGTTCTTACAATCGTCAAAATAATTAAAAAATTACCTTAATGCCGACCGGTTTCGGGCTCGATGCAGCCCATCTACGGGACAATGTCCGACTGATTGCGCTGTTCCAAGTTCGGAAAAAATTGAATAAATTCAAGGAGTAATTTCTTAAGCAGTACATGGAAGATTATCTTGCAGAATCCTTGAAGAAACTTTCGAAAACTCTGCAGAAGATTTTCTGAAAGGAATCCCTGAACGAGATCCTAAAGGCATCTATTAGGCAATTTTGGATGAAATACATGACAAATTTTAAGAAGGAGTTCATCGAGAAATATACAGCAATATTCAGAAAAAATATGAGGTGAATCTCAGAAGAAATCGCTTAAAGATACCCTGCGAGAATCCCTGGAGGACGAATAAGATTGCTTTTGAAATTTTCAAAAAGAATCTCTAGAGAAGTTCTTGAAGGAAACTCTGAAAAAAAATTGATGGAATTCATAAAAGATTTTGCAAAGCAATCCATGAAATATGTTCAACAAGAATTTTCAGTGGAATAAGGGAATTCTCTCTGGAGAAATTTCTTAAAGAATTCCTTAAAAATTTTCTGAAGGATTTTTTTAGTAGAGTTTCCCAATTCTCACAGCTGTGCAGTGTACAGTGCTATTAAGAACCCGAATCCTTGGAAGATTTCTGAAAAAAAAAAAAATATTTTCGGTTAATTCTTTAGAATAATTTCTAAAAAAATCTCCCAAAAGTATCCTGGAAGTATCAATGGCGAAATTCCTGATGGAATCCGTGAAGGATTCTTTGAATGAATCCATGTGAAATTTTTAAGCACCTCGGTGAAAGATTTTCGAAGGAAATCTTGCGAGTAATTTCTGGAGGAATTGCTGTATGTCTTTTCTCAATAAATAAAGGTTTTCAAATTGTTCGATTAAATTAATAAAAATATATGAAAATTCAACTAGAAATAAGAACAAAGTGTAATGCCACATAAAATTAAAGAAAAAAAAATACAAAAAAAGTTTTTTTTTAATATGCGTTTATCCGAAATCCCCACACTGAAATTATGCGCCTACCATTGAGCGTCAACAAAATTCAGTTCGATCATTCAAAATTCGTATTTAAAAAAAAAACTGCTTTTTTGCAATATAAATATAATCTTTATATTGATTAACTGTTTATCACTTCCGACAATTCTACAACAGTCCACAATAAATCACATATATATTATAATTTTGAGTTACATTAATATAAACGTTAGGAAAATATACGCCCTTTTCAAATTTAGTCCAGATAAATGTTAGATTTTTCAAAGTTGATACATCCATAAAGTTTCATTGGTTGACGAGAGGCTTCTGAGGCTATATATGGCTATGTTGAAACGAAACACACTGAAAAATATTCACTCAATGTAGACACAAAAAAAAGTTTTGTTAGAAAAACTTTTTTTCCTTAAATATGTTACAGCAACATTGTTGGGAGAAAATGTAGGTAATTAAAATACCCTTCTCCAGAAAAAAATCAACGATTTAAAAACATAGGGTTTTTTGCAATATTGATTTTAATTTTTAAAACCTTTTTTTTTTCAGTGTAGAAAGTAGTTTTATATTTTTTTGATATTTTTCTAAAAAACTTCATGGAATTTCACGATACTCCGCCATCCAACACTTTTTTGTAGCTCTTGTCATTTTTCAGTTTCATCGATTTTAAAAAAATCAATGAAAAAAAATTAGGCCCTATTCAAAAGTTACTCTTGAAAAATTTCGAAAAACAAAGTATGCAAAGTTGCTTAGAAACACGTATTGTTTATGTCCACCAAGTTTCATTCGATTCTGAGAGGGTGCTGCCATCCGTTGGTCGAGTTGGCGCGAAATTCGTCAATAAATCCCCATTGAAACTTCTGAACTTTTGAATGTATCTATGGAAGACTTTCTAAGGCAATCCTTGAAGATGTTTCCAAAGAAATGGTGTGACGGTTATTGGGACCGCGACGGTACGTCGCCACCGCACTCTGCATTGACACCTCTCTATTGCGATGACGTTTTGGTAGCAGTCAGGATGAGAGGAAAAAATTGATTGTCATTCGGTGAAAGTAACCATATGTTGAACTCGTGCCCAAAATTATATTGCTTCATGATAATTGTAGTCATAATAATTGCTTTTAGTGATTAGATGTACTAGATTCTGTTAGCTAAGGTTCTGTAGATAATAATGCTAGGCAGGAGTTGTAAGTTTGCTACCTTTGTGACTGATTACATACCACCGCATATGTTTCTTCAATGCTCTGTTCCCTAAATTCTAGTTAATTTGGATTAATATTGGAAATTACTATTAAGCGGTGGAAGCGAATACGTTTGCCCATTTGATTAAGTAATACGTAGGTATTTGATGAGTTTTGAACCAGGAATTGAAATACATTTTACTAAGTTGTTCGTTCTACAGATAGTTCCATAACCTCACACGGTTCTGCGGGATTCGTAGGCGAAATCTCAACTGAGTTGTTAAACTAATTTGTAGGTAATTATCAGATGTTAAACAGAATTCGTATTAATAAAACTATATTTCAGTTGAGTCTCTCTCACACCACACGAAAGGACTACGAAAAATTTAGCAAAAGTTTTAGTATTTAGTTCGATTCATTTCAGTGGAAAAAATGTAGAATTCTATTTTGGAAATAAAAAGGCGAACAACCATGATCCACGATAACTCATAAACAAAATCATTTTTTTTTTTTTTTGGCAGGCCTTGATTTGGAGTACATGGATCTTATTTACCAGTTTTTGAAACGTGTTGATGTCAGAATTTGATCTCGTACGTTCCTTGTTTTCGTTGCCCGAAATTTGGTTTTGTTGTTCGCTCCCTGTCTTTCGTTGCCCCCCTTTCCGTTTGTCCTCTTCTTGTCGTTGTCTTCCGATAAAGCCCTTTCTGTTTAGTCCCGTTACAGATCAGGACAGTCGGTCCCATCAAGGTTTTTAGTATAAGATAGCAAGTAATTTAGTATAAGTCCCTTAATTCCCTCCTTTCCAACTTTATATATTTGTTATCCCTAACCTCGAAACAGCCGCGAGTACTTCGGCTCCCAAAACTAACCTAGTATTAAGTCAGTATAAATTTAAAAAACAACATGTAAAATCAACATAAAAAAAATGTAAAGATGATTTCGGCTCTGTTATGCCCAAGTGGCGCCCGAGCCTTCCAAATAAACGAATAAGTAAAAAAAAAATCATTTTTTTTTAGCCGGGGCCCGTGGCGCAGTGGCTACACGTTTGCTTCATAAGCAGATGGTCATGAGTTCGATCCCAGCCCCGGCACTTTCGTCAGTTGCTCTTTCCCCCTGAGAGCAGCTGACACCGACCCTCTTCTAATCCTATGGCTCAAATGAACCCGGATACTTGGACATCGGTGAACGGCAACCCATAATGGACACCCAACCGGACTGGAAACAGGAACAACCAACAGCCACACATCAACATCCTCCCCAGCCAACAATTTGGTTGCTATATCGAAATTGCAACTGAAATAGTCACACATATATAGCATCAAAGAATTCGTATTCAATACACGAAACAGGCATATACATTAAGGTGGCCCACACTTATATGAAAAACAGAAATTTCGAAAAATGCCAAGTCTTACCTCCTAAATCAGTTGTTTTGGACTCCCAGAAGCTACGTTCAAAATTTGGGCAAAATCGGTTGAGCCTAAGGGAGCGCCCAAAACGCTTGAAGTTTGTATGGGAAAACATGGCCAAATGTATGCAGAAATTTTAAGTTTTCGAAATTGGCCGCTAAGTGGCGCTGTATGCGTTCAATAATCAAACCCTTTGGTATAATTGTAGGTGACTATATGCCAAACAACTTTTTCGAAGACCGCAAAGTGATCCAACCCCTGCAAAAAAAGTTATACCCTAGGTAAAGTCCATCATTCAAATATGTAAACCAAAGCATTTACGATTTCCGAGATTAAGAATCGATCATTAAAAGTGTAGTAACAATCATATGCGACTTTAGAAATGAATATACGATTTCTACGATTTCGTTCTCTTCGTATACGACGCAAGTGTGATGCAAACGATCAATATACAACATTGTTATAGTTGTAAACGATACCACCGATTTACATCATTCCTTTAGGTAGCAAGCTCAACTTAGCGGATTTATATACGATGTGAAGCGACGATTTCCATGATTCAAAGAAATCATATATACGATGCTTGCGAACTTGCAGCTTGACACTAAGAATGTATGTTTTTTCACGATTCTTTCCGATTCTGTGCGATCCTACCGATAGTATCTCGCACCTTTCATGATCGGAAACGACTATATGAGACAAAATCGCAATTGAAATTTAATTTGGCATGAAATGCGATTTTATGCAATCATTGTCAACAAATATACATATTATTTTTCAATTCTGATTCAATATGTGAAAATATACCATTTTTTCCACACAATGATTTACGATGTAGTTGGCTGGGTCGTGCTCATAATTCTACCATGATAGGGTAGAAAGTGAAAGCAGCGCAATGGCAACCAGTTCGATGTTGTACAATTAGAATATAATATAATTAGGCGCTGTACAAAGTGTACAGGGGATAGACAAAATGATCGGGACAGGCAAAATTTTCACTTTTCAAAAAATGTCCATTTAGCTGTAACTTTTCGAAAAGTACATCAAACGTTCTCAAATTTCCACTGTAAGTTGATCAACTAGTTATGTATCAGGATACAAAATTTGGAAAAGATCGGGCTATTCTGCACGCAGTTATAAGCATTTTAGAAAAAGGAAGAATTATCCGATAGCCAACTTTGAGCTGTTGTATCTCCGAATTCAATAAACCGAATGACAAGAAATTTTGACCATTTAGAGTATCGGGATGCTTCGTTGGCATAGCCCCCTCGTTCGGCCTATCTCAACGTTAACCAAAAACTCAAACAAACACGCATAACTGGATATCGGAAAAGCTATGCAGCAAACAACTGTAACATTTCGTTTCAACTTTAGCACTTTTGAGCATTAAAAATAAATGAAAAGGTCACTTTATTTAGCTTTTGTAGACGCCATGATTCTTCGGCTTAGTGGGTAGTCTATACACATGATCATAAATGACATGATTCTGGAACATTTCGAATCGACTTTTCAATAACTGAACATTTGATGCGATGGTCAAAGACGCTATTTTGAACTTGTAGGGTATATGGATCATTCCTTGGCCTAATTTGCAAACCGCCTTGACAATTTTGACCATAACTCATGAATTAATAGCACTAGAAATAATATGTTGACCCTATTACGCACTCTAGGCAATGCATGTTTCATCAATTAGAAGTAAACTAACGTAAATATTCAAGAATTTACTTAACTAAGTTGAAAAGATTCGATGTGATGGTATGCAACGTTGGTCTATGGTACAAAAATTGACCTATTAGTGGATACAACGTTGGCCTATTGCTTTCCATGCACTAGAACCACTTATTATCTTATTTTTTCAATATTTCTGCTGAGGTATTATCTCTGTTTGTTCACCAATCATACTTTCAAATTACATTTTCGGAGCCAAATTTTCAAAAAACTATAAATAAATCACTTAAACTAAAGTTCTTTCTTTTTTGGTAACGAATACAATGCAAACCGATTTTTGTGTTATATTTCTATAGTCACCGCACACAAAATCAATTTTTTTCTGTTCGTTCTTTCTGGTTTTTACGCAAGCAATGTTGTTGGCGTCACTTTATCGGTGTTTTTGACGTCACTTTACTGATGGGCCAAGATTTGGGTACATAGTGAAAAAAATGTCCTCAATATTCGGCCCACATGTAATTTGTAAAATAGTTATTATTCGTTAAAAACAAACACACAAATTCAAACTAGCATCTTTGACCGTCGCATCAAATGTTCAGTTATTAAAAAGGTAATTCGAAATATTCCAGAATCATGCCATTTTTGACCATGTGTATAGACTACCCACTAAGCTGAAGAATCATGGCGTCTACAAAAGCTAAACAAAGTGACATTTTCATACAATTTTAATACTCCAAAGTGCTAAAATTGAAACGAAATGTTACAGTTGTTTGGCGCAAAGCTTTTCCGATATCCAGTTCGGCATGTTTGTTTGAGTTTTTGGTTAACGTTGAGATAGGCCGAATGAGGGGACTATGCCAACGAAGCATCCCGATACCCTATATTTGTTTTCAACGAATAGTAACTATTTTACAAATTGAATGTGGGCCGAATATTGAGGACATTTTTTTACCATGTACCCAAATCTTGGCCCATCATTAAAGTGACGTCAACAACACCGATAAAGTAACGTCAACAACATTGCTTGCGTAAGAACCAGAAAGAACGAACAGAAAGAAAGGTTTTGGGTACGGTGACTGTAAAAATATAACACAATAATAGGGTTGCGTTGTTTTCGTTAATAAATTAAGAAAGAACTTAAGTTTAAGTAATTTATTTACAGTTATTTGAATTTTTGGCTGTAATGTAATGTACAAGTAAGATTGGTGAACAATCAAAGATAATACTTCAGCAGAAATATTTAAAAAATGAGATAATAAGTGGTTCTAGGCCAACGTTGTATCCACTAATAGGCCAATTTTTGTACCATAGACCAACGTTGCATACCATCGCATCAAGTCTTTTCAACTTAATAAAGTAAATTCTTGAATATTAACGTTAATTTACTTCCAATTGGGGAAACATGCATTACCTAGAGTGTGTAATGGGGTCAACATATTATTTCTAGTGCTATTAATTCATGAGTTATGGTCAAAATTGTCAATGCGGCTTGCAAATTAGGCCAAGGAATGGTACATATACCCTATGATATTTTAGTAAATTGGTCTATTTTTAATATGCATCCCATTACTTTTCCAATGAATTGCCGCCTATGTTGTTACTTTCTTTCAAAACATATATGTATTCAAGACAATCAGAGGGAATTTAAAAGAACTATAATAATCTTGAATTTTGAAACGATGTTGAAATTTAAGGAAATTTGCTGTTCTATCAGAAACATAATCTAATCGTAATTTTCTTCCGTGTTAAGAACTTTAAGTTGAGTCAAACGTTTTTCAAAGCTCATTACATAAGTCATAAATCTTCAAAATTTCATTGCATTCGGTTCATTGAATCCGGAGATATAACAGCTCAAAGTTGACTATCGGACAACTATACATTTTTTTAGAATCTTTGTAACTTCGTTCTGAATAGCCCGATCTTTTCTAAATTTTGTCCACTGATACACAAATAGTTGATCAACTTACAGTGCAAATTTAAGAATATTTTATGCATTTTTAGGAAAGTTACAGCTATCTGAATTTTTTTTGAGAAGGGAAAATTTTGTCTGTCTCGATTATTTTGTCTATCCCCTGTACGTGCAGCTTCCAATTCGAACCGCTCACGCAGTGCCCTAGTGGACAATAGAGCTGTAAGAATGAAAAAAATAATTTTGAAATTATCTCAAGGCCGTTTAGGCCAGGAAGATTGGAAGCGTGTCCTCTTTGAATGATTGGATTAAGCTTAAGGCTTAATAATTATGAGTAATAGTGGGTTATGGACTTAGTCATGGCTGTTTACTACTTTTTATTTTCAAATTGGAACCAAGTTCTTTTTTTTGTCTGAAATGGCTCAAACTTAGGGGTTACATACCTACCTTACGGGGATAAAAAACTCTTTGTTATGATTCTGATATTATGTATAACTCGTTTTGCATCCATATTGTTATCAACAACTTTTTAATTTCAAAATTTGGTACTGAAACACTGTATAAATTCACTGTTATTAAGTTGTTATGAAACTTAAAAAACCTGTTATTTAACTAGTCTTCCACGAACATTTTTTTGTTATGATTTTTGTTATTTTGCCGCTTATAACAGACAAGCTTATAACATGGTATGTTATGTTAATAACATGAAAATAAATCTTTGCATTACTCAGTTATTTTACCAAAATAACACATTTTATTATGCTGTTGGTATTCCCTTCTGCTCGGGATATTTATGTAGGAATTTCTTCAGGATTGTTTTACATGCTTTCAGTATGTAATTCTGACAAGCATTCCGCTACAAACTACCCCATCAATTTCACCAGAATCGGATAATATTCGTGAAGTATAATGAAATTAAATTTAATTCAATCATGATTTAAAAGTTTGACAATTTTCCTTTAAATTTATGCGACGATGACCAAAAATATACCAATATCTCGTCAGAAATTCTCTAATGAATCAATTTAGTAATAGTGCTATGAATATTCCGTGTATCTCAAGCATTAAAGGCAAAGCTATACAGTAAGACCTTTCCTTGGATGGCTGATCCATGATATGTGAGCGGCGTTATGCATAAGGACTGTATCGGAAATTAACTATAAACGTTCACAATTGCCTGAAAAATAATCTGTTCGAAATAAACATAACTTTATTTTTGGAGATACTATATAAATCTCCTAAATAAAGAATGGCAGTTCTGATTTTCAAAAATAATCATTTAATTTGGACTTTTATCTCAAAGATTGCACACATGTTTTTAAAATTTTGGACACCTCCAAAAAATTTAAAATTGCGAAAACTGTGGGAAAATATTTAATTTTATCACTTATTTTTGCGCAAATATATTCTTTTCCACAATGCTCATGATATAGGAAAATTATTTTTATCAAGAAAAATTTCCTCCGCAGTTTAGGGCAATTCTTAAAAATGAAAAAAAGGCCATTTTTCGAAGAACTCTTTTTTTATGCGTCTTCAAAGAACGATTACGCAAATAAAAAATACATAAAGTTGAAAAATTTGCATTTTTTTCGATTGGGTATGTATTGAAATCTATTGAAGAGGTAGTTTTCCCATAGAACGGAATTTTATAACCTCTAAAGATATTTAAAACAGAGCGTCAAAGTTCGACCAAAAAGTAGGTGTTTATTTGGGATAGACCATATTCTTAATGTTGAAGGTTTTTCTATCCAAGATAAAAATTTTAAAAGTCGGTTTTGAGTGATATGTTATGTGTACATAACTGCTAGTAATAACCATTATTTTCCAGATTTTTTTCCGTACAAATTTTTTTCGCTAGAGATGTTTGAAACGTTAAAAAAATTAAAATTAAAATGCTGTGTGTACAGATTGTTATTTTGTGTGGTATACTCATAGAGCCATATTTTCAATAATACTAAACATTTTCCAAATTTCTTCAAGCTGTTCTAAACTTAACTATATTGTGAAGATTTCATAGAAGAACCGGAATGAAAAGATCAACCGTGCGTCGAGATACAGTATTTTGAATGTTTATAGTTAATTTCCGATACAGTCCTTAAATACGGTAGACATAACGAACGTTAGAAATAAGTATGATAGGCTTAATGAACGACTGGCATAATGGACGATAAGTATTATTTATTTGGCTTTCTTTTTGCCCATCATTTTTAACGTTTGCTATGTCCTCTGTATCCATGCCTAACGTACGTATGCTTAATGGAATATACTCGGTCATGATATAAAACGTTTTATATGTGAAATGTTTTTCAACAGTTTTCAGTAAATAAACATGAGCAAAAGTTTTCATCGATAAGATGGAGATCGTTTTTTTTTTAATTTATTATATAGGATGACGATGGATATTATCGGCAGGTTTGCTCTTCGTCATAGGGGTTTTTTAGCGGGCAAATTTCCTGAAACTTGTTTGTATAATTCAGCATGGTTGGGAAGGATTTTAGGCCAACTCTTGGTTCAAAAGCTTTCAAAAACCCCACCATGACGAAGAGAACAAAACTGCCGAAAATACACAATTTCCCCTATTTCGCGAAATTGTTGTCTTGATTTCTCGAAATAAATTTTTATCATTACGTTAAGCACAAAATGTTAACTTTTCTTGCATATATTGAAGCCCGGAAGAGTGACGTGAACCCGAGCAGAAGGGCATACCTTACTAATACCGAAGAGCAACATGTGATCTAATACCTAAAATTGTTATTGCTGCGTTATTCTAAGAAATTTTATGAGAACATCACAATAATTGTTGGAGGTATTTGAGGAGAGTTTGGTATTGAAGTGGTATGTGTTGGTTTAGCATAAAAAATAACCGAAGAACAAGATTTGCTATTACATCATGAAGTCATCGAACGAATGAAACATTTAATAACAAGAAATGTTATTAGTTTGTTATTCAATAACTTTAAGATAACAAACACAGCACTTAAAATTTTAGGTATGTATTCATTATTGAAATAATAAGACTTGTTATTTTCTAGGTGTTATTTACACTAAACTTTGGTATTCGTTTTTGTTATTTAGCTTCTTATTACCACCTAATAGAACCCGAGCAGGAATGAATAACTGCCACATAACTAAAACATAACAAAGTCAGGTATCATACCATGACAAGGTATTGGTTGGTTATCAAGGTATTGAAAATAACTTATTTTGGTATTTTGCAGGTATTGATGAAATACCTCAACGAGTTATTGGTTTGGTGTTGATGACTGCTTGAGGTATTATTCAATTATGGAAAAATCGCTATTTGTGTGGAAAAATATCCGATGATTATCTAGGTATTGCCATATTGCACAGAATACAAACCAGTTATTATTTTAGGTATTTTACCTCTTATGCAGGGCTACTTAATACCTCATTCAGGTTGTACTTTCTCCTGCTCGGGAGGGCATATCAAAGTATGGTAGTATTTAAGATAAATACCTTGATATGTTATTCACTTGTTATTTTCTTCTGCTCGGGTAGTGTCGGTCCGTCAGTTAGTCCGTAAACATTTTTTTTATCTGTATTAACGAGATTTTTAGCCCTAGGCTAATCTCGAGACCCACGCTTTACTTCCCTTCCGAAGGAAGAACTCACATTTTGTGAGTTTGTCGGGAGTGGGATCCGATCCCAGCTCCTCTGCGTGATTTTCTGCGTTCTAACCATCACACCATGTCCACTCCACAATCCGTAAACATTTACTGACTGCGATAGTTCCTCATATTTGCGCTACAGTATGTAGAAAACGTACAAATTCTCCAAGTGTGCTTTGCTCGTGACCAGTTTCCAACTGTCATGGTTTAGCTCTTGGTTTAGCTCATGATTTTCAGTTCCACTGTATTGGCTGATTTTTGGCGTGGGATTTTAAACTGTTGATACTTTAAAAAGCTGTTGACCGTTATCAGTCCAACATATTTTTTTCTTTTTTCTACATGGTGTTTTTTTTAATAGGAGCTGGGTACCCGGGTCCCCTGTTGGCTAATGACCTGCCAAATCTTCAAGGGACTATTAGAATGCACCTAGCTGAATTCTGGGTGCATTCCTTTCTCTGATATCCGTCTGGAGTGCGTGAAATGGTAAAAATGCATTCGATTTCAGCGGAAGACAATAAAACAAAAACAGCTGGGTTTACGCCGGACGTCATTGCAGAAAATCAGCCGAACATCCCCAATCTACCCCATTTGAGCTGAGCCAAGTACCGAGAGATTTGTCGAGGATGTTTCTTTTTTATCCTCCTTCCTTCCATTTGTTTCTTTGGATGTTATCGTTTATCTTGTTGGCATAAAAATGGGAATAGGGCTTTGGAGCCTGGACATTAGCTGGAAATCTAGGTGGAAATTCCTAGTGTCAAAAATTTTCATGGCTAGCTTTGTTGGTGTAAAGAAGAATTACAAGAATGATGAAACAACCTACTTTTTCAACAAAACAATTACTGAAAGGTAACACTTTTCTACTTCTTTGCCAACATTGGTTTTTTACGATACTGCTCTTTCTTCCGTAAAATCAGCGGTAAGTTACAAAATCTACTTTTGATCGCACGCCCTTCATCCTCGTTGCAAAACTCGTGTTTTAGTATTGTGCGTTGCATGAAATTCACAATTATGGCGACTACTTTTCAAGGCCTTATGTGATGGTCGAAATTCAATCGCAGTGCAAATAACACGTGCAGTCGCAGCAGTCATCACATCACCCGGCCATGTGGTGACCCTTTTTCAAGAATTATCAAAGAGCCCTGTGATGGAAAATTTAAAAATACCGTGCTCGCGTGTATCTTTGATTGCGGGTAAAAGTAGTCGCCAAAGTAGATTTTATTTTGATTCTTATAATACTTTTTGGATTTATCTAATTTGTTAAGCGTCATTGGATAAGTTTACAATTCGTGTTGAAAAAAAACATCATTTTTCAATTTGCAGCATAATTAATTATTTTGAAGTTAAGTTTTTTACAATTTGACGATACAGGTCGGACTCGATTATCCGGAGTCGGGTTCTGAAGCTTCCCATAGATATATCTGACAAACGCAATGCTGTAAAAATCTCAAATTTGGACTAATTACTAATCAAAGTTGGTTTGAGAAAATGTCAAAATTTCAGCTTCATAGAACATTCCGGTCCCCAGATACCCGTTTAGGAAGGTCCAGAACTCGACTCCGGATAATCGAGTCCGACCTGTACAAAATAAAATCCAAAATCATGTATTCCGCTTGATTGAACCCCATGAAATTATGAGGAATTATGGTTCGAGGCATATCTCTACTGCAGAAACAGAAAATAATTCAATATGAACGTTCAATATTCAATTCAATCAAACACAAAATGTCTTTGATAGTACCCATGTCCTCCATGATATGGAAAATGTCCTGAAACCTAAAAACCTAGCCGCAAGTAAACAATCATAATTTGCCCCAGAAATGCTACTAGCTTACTAGCTATGCCTGACCCAGGTAACACGAAGTCATATATGTTATTGAATAGAATGCTAAAGTAGAGGCCATATGCGTACATGTTCCATGTACCCAAGCAACACACATGTTATATTAGAGTTACGACAGTGCAAGTTTTGGTTGTATAGAAGTTAATTTTACGTTATTCTAACAATGTGTTGAAATAACGTCAAATAAACTTCTATACAACCAAAACCTGCACTGTCGTAACTAATATATAACATGTGTGTTGCTTGGGTAACTGCGTGAAATACATAACGCATATTGAATCCACTTTAGCATCATAGCAACATCATAAGGGCTGTGCGTTCTCCAATTCCGGAAAGCGAATCAATACTCGATGAAATCTTATACTTATGCGAGTTGATGAAAATTTCAGTATTATACAGATAATGTTTTAATTCGCAACTCGACTGTTTCAGATTTCACTTCACATCCACGAATGGAGTTATGAAAGCTTTTCCCTCTTAGATAATTCTTCGGAATTCATTGTGATATAAATTTACCGGATCGTAAAAAGTTTTAATCTGCTCGTATTTCAGTCTAACCACCTTGAGCTGCCAGCAACAAGTGACAGAATGGAAACGATTACACCTCTAGCATCACTCATAAAAACCATCAGAAAAGGAAAGGATAAGCGGAATCCCACCTAACCCCGCTCGCAAACCGCGCTCCCATAATTCGCTTCAAAGTTAACGATGTGGAAAAATAAACACCATCACTCACCGAATCATTTCAGTAAACACTCCACAACGACCGCGACACGCCAGCAACTTTTCGCCTCCAGGATTCCGTTGAAATATTCGGTATGTCAGCGAACTCTGCTGTTTGATTTATGGTCACAATTTTTATCTGTCGAACTCACTACTGCTGCTGGACCCTCACTTCACTGTTGTGGCGGCATGTGTCGATCGGAATCGGGCAAGGCGTTGATTGTCGTTTCTGCTTCACTGATTGGTTCCCATTAAACCCACGGCAAACACGTCAACTACACATCAACCAGAGTGGCTTCGACATCGACACACCGACGAATCTCACTAAACGGAAATGGATTATGGCTTTTGTAATTTCCTGGATTTCACTTCATTCCGGCAACCAACGGCGGCAGCAGCAGCAGAAGCAGCGGATCGTATTTCAGCGTTGCCACTCGCGATACGCATCACTTGGAATTGGCCGGGAAATTCGTCGAGGCACGGGGATCTCGTGTTCGACGGAGTCGCGCGTAAAACAACACACTTTTATCCAATTATCACCGTTGAGCAGGTTTATTCGACTCGGTTCACTCGATGTGGATTATGTAAGTCGTTGTAATCCTAACGCTCATTCCATCAGAAAACACACATTCGCACTTGGGGAAGCACGCCCCTCACTCCATACCGGCGTAGACCGGCTACCGTTGACCGATGTTGTCGTGTTTATTTTAATCTGGGCTTATGATTAATGACACCTTTTCCCGTTCGGAAAACCGTGGAACTTGTAATTTTTCCACTTAAGTTACCCCCAATCACATGACGCACTTTTTTCCCATAGGATGAGAACGCTATTGCGAAGGTAATCTCCCGTTCACAGAATCACAGAGATCATCCGAGGTGCATTCAAACACCTGCACGATTACCGCACTTCATGCCATCAGGCAACGGAACGCAGCACAATCTTCTCGGTCCTGGACGAGCATTCCTTTCCGGAGCCCCAAAAAAATGCAACCTCAGGCAAATTCCGACGTGACAAATCCACCCGTGTGCTCTGAATTTAGTGCACCACCCATAGGAGGAAGCGGATGCAGCAGCGTGAATCGTCACCGAGAATTCCTCTGTCCTAGTTGGAATCTCTCCGGATTTTTTTTCTGTTCCACTGCACAGTAAACCCCCGTTCCGACCCGCGTCACGCAATTCCCCAGACGTCTCCACCCAACCACACGCCCGTTGCACCCGTTATCCTTCCGGCAGGATACACCGCAGAACCCCGCCGCACCGCACCGATTTAACAACGCACAGGTAGAGAAAAGCACAGGCTGCTGCAGCAATCCCTATTGAAGGGGGGAGGTCATCAGCACACAAAAAAATCACTCGCGCGCTCGAACGTCGACTACACGGTCCCGGTTACATTGTGTTTCCTCGGAGGAATACAAAACACTACTGACATCTGGCCATCGGTTTACACTGCGCCACGGAACACGAACCACCCCGTATCGGCCGATCGGGATCCTTACGAAGGCGAACCGGTTCCGAGAGTTTTTCCGCCGAGCCGTTCGAACCGGTTCGCTCATCGGGGGAGGGAGGCTCGGCTTCTCTCCGGCTCTCGCTTTCGACGCGTGGAAAATTCAACACCTGATGAGGCGCGCCCATGCTCTCCTTCTCTCACGGGGGGAGAAGTTAGCCCATCTCACTTCCACCCCGGGCGGGAAAATCTCACTCGGCTTTTCAGCACCGCGGTGGGTGGACTTGTTTTGATTGCACGATGGGTGGTTTCCCACCAGGAAGGAAGCATAAAGGGTGCCGATGATGATGACTGTTTTGGTATGTTGTGAATCGAAATGAGAAGTGATTGCCGATGGTGTGTGAAAATTCCTATGTTGGTGGGAAGTTTCTTTTTTAATTGTTTCACTTACCTAGCAGCAGTATAAAAATAGTAACGTTTACATATTTGTGGGTTTGTATATACAATAAAACCGTTTTGTGCATGTTGTTCAGCTACTTGAAACCAATATTGTGCATAAGAATGTTTAATAATAACGGGAACTATTGCAACGGCGGCCAGGGCATTTTTATAGGGGAGGGCAAACGTAAGTTACAAGAGCGTTTTGGGGAGTCCCAAAGGGTTTCAGTGAGGTACCAGGAGTCTCAGAGGGGGGATATCTTTCGGGGGCCGGAGGGGGTTTTCGGAAGCAGAGTGTTCCAAAGGATTTTCAACGGGTTTTGTAGGCGTTACAATTACGTTTTCGGGGGTTCCGGAGCTTATCGTGTGCGTTACATGGGATCCAAGTGCGTCTCTGAGCATTTTAGGCTGGTTTCAAAGGCGTCGAGGAGGCATTTTTGTGGGTTTCGGAGAAACTCAGGTGCGTTACATAGGGTACAGGGGGGGGGTGGTTAAGGGGGATCTTGGTGGAATTTCAGGAAGTTTCTTTGTACTTTCAGTGGGATTCAGGACGTTACGGGGGAGTCTTTGGGGCTTTCGAAGCCTCTCACGTGCTTTACATGGGGTCCCAGGGAGTTTTAAGGGGGTTTTGGAAGTATTTCAAGAAGTTTCAGAGCATTTCCGGTGGGATTCAGAGGCATTACGGATGAGTTTCCGGGGGTTTCAGACAACCTGAAACTCTTTTAAATGACTCTGAAATTATTCTGAAATACCTTAAAACGCCCCTTAAACCCATTGCAACGCCCTTTAAAGACTCCTGAGATCGCTTGAATTGCCTTTAAAGCCCCTTGAAACGTCCCTTAAACCCCCTCAATAGTTTTGGAATGCCCCTGAATTTCCGTAATCCCACTAAAACGCCTAAAGCGCTTGACAGAACACCCTTAATAGGCTCCTCAAATCCCCCGAAACTACCCCTTAAAAGGCCCCTGAAGCCCCTTGGAACCCTCTTTTTGGGCTCTCTGAGAACTTTCTGGAACTCCTCTTAGCCCTACCTCTGGAGCGAAAAGCAATGACACTTCATTTTTGTATGTCTATTAACACTCTTACTGCCACACTATAACTCACTTACACCATTTGTTATGCCTCAAAACAGTGGAAACGGAAATTTTCCATTTTTTTAATGACTCTGTCATATTTATTAAGTTTGCGGAAATTTATTTATTTTTTTTTCTCAAAAACTTTGAACAAGTACTTTAAAACGCAGTTTTTTTTGGAGCTACTCCAAATCTAAAATGATTTTCAAACATATTTTGATGTTGAGTTGCCCGTAATGAAGAAGCCAATAAATTCCATGGAAAAATCTACATATATACATTTATTTGCTCAACATCATTAAGCGTGTACTTTGTTTTTGAGGCATTCACCACCAGTCCGACCTTTGCTGCTTCGCGTTTCAGGCGGGTGTACTGCTCTGTCACCGTTCCAAATGTTCTGGCAATAATGTAGGCATGAGAGTCCATCACCTTGTCGCAGTCCCCGGCGAGATTCGAATGAACTGGATAGTTCACCCGAAACCCTTACGCAATTTTGCACACCGTCCATCGTTGCTTTAATCAGTCTAGTCAGCTTCCCAGGGAAGCCGTTTTCGTCCATGATTCTCCATAGCTCTGTGCGGTCGATACTGTCGTATGCCGCTTTGAAGTCGATGAACAGGTGATGCGTTGGGACCTGGTATTCACGGCATTTCTGGAGGATTTGCCGTACGGTAAAGATCTGGTCCGTTGTCGACCGGCCGTCGATGAAGCCGGCTTGATAACTTCCCACGAACGATGGAAATATCTGGAGATGGTTAATCTTAGAAGTATAAAATTTTAACAAAATTACGTATAATACAGAAAATTTGTTTGTTTGATTTGAGCTTCATATTCATTGCGACAACCTCTGTGTATTGCTTAAAACCATCACGTGTGCATTAGAATAATACTTCTTCTTGGCGTAACTACCTCACTGGGACAAAGCCTGTTACCCGTGTACATGAGAATTTTTCCAGAACAATCATGAGTATGAATACTAAAAAAACTTCTCTTTGGAAATTCCCAAGGTAACGCCTTTGGCAATTTCAGTGGCAATGACTTTATTTGAGAATTACTCTGGCTTTTTTAAATCCCCATCGATAGATTTTTTCGGAAGAGTCTTTAGACGCTTCACTCCTTCAGGATTAACCTTTTGTTAAACAATTTTGACATCAAACCCCTCGAAAATTGTTACAAGATATGTTTGCCAATCATACTGTGAATTTCTCAAGAATTTTTCTAATGGCTTCAGTAATTGTTTTGGTACTTTCTTTCCAACAGATTTGGTTATTTTAATTTCTGAAATTTAAAAAAAAAATTAAGGATTTTTTTGGCATTTCATTTGGCACTCGGGACGTGCATAGTAATTTTTCGGACATAATTCTCGGGCAAATCCTTTGAAAACTTTTATTTCAATGGCTTTCCATCAATTATTTCATTGAGGAATTTTTAGGAAATCCTTTTAAAAATTCCTAGCAGTAGAAATTTGGCAGAATTCTTTCGTAAATTCATGATGTAATTTAGAAGAATTCTCCAGATAATATCTTCGTCCAGGCCCGTGCACAGAAGTGGCGCCAAGGGAGGGGTTTTTCCCAATTTCGGCAAAAGGCGGAGGGGCGCCTAGTGTATGAAGCGTCGTTAATGGGAGGGGTTTAACCCCCAAAACCCTCCCCTTGTGCACGGGCATGTCTTCGTCAATTATTCAGTAATGCCTTTGAAAATTTATGTGGCAGTATCATTAAGAATGTCTTTTGCAATTTATTTCGAACGTTCTAAGAAACATTGTTTAAAAATTTGTTTGAGAGTTTCTCAAGCAAATATCTTCAAGAATTTTTTGGATATTTAAAAAATAATCTTTTTTCCTTTGGAAATAGCTCCAGTTATTCCCTTAATACGTCCTTCAGTAGTTTGTTTGGGAATTTCTCTAGTATTGCCTATGAAAAACTGTTCTGAAATAAAACTCCTTCAGTTATTATTTAGAGAAATCTTCCTGAAATTCATTTTTTTGCGAATTCCTTAGGCATTCCTTAGGAAATTCATAAGACTATTTAGATTTCTTCGACAATTCCTATGGAAACTCTTTTGTGAATTGCAAGAGAAATATCATAAGGAATTCTCAAAGAATATTTCTGAAGAATTTCAGAAGAATTCTTTACATAATCGGCATTTACCTGCTTCAAATAAATTAATAAATAAAGAAATAAATAATATAGTCATGCACATTTCCATTCATTTTCATTTCATTTATTTAGTTAACATCAAATTCATGATAATACTGAATCAACAATTTGCCGCCATAATACTCGATTTGCAGCTGCAGCTCTCCAACGTCGGCCACGCCCAACACTCGCCAGATCACGCTCCACCTGGTCCGCCCATCGTGCTCTCTGCGCTCCACGCCTTCTTGTACCAACCGGATGGTTAGCAAACACCAACTTTGCAGGGTTGTTGTCCGGCATTCTTGCAACATGCCCTGCCCACCGTATCCTTCCGGCTTTGGCTACCTTCTGGATGCTGGGTTCGCCATAAAGTGCAGCGAGCTCGTGGTTCATCCTTCTCCGCCACACACCGTTCTCCTGCACGCCGCCGAAGATCGTCCTTAGCACCCGTCGCTCGAAAACTCCGAATGCTTGCATGTCCTCCTCGAGCATCGTTCACGTCTCGTGCCCGTAGAGAACCACCGGTCTTATTAACGTCTTGTACATGGTACATTTGGTGCGGGGGTGAATCTTTTTTGACCGCAGTTTCTTCTGGAGCCCATAATAGGCACGACTTCCACTGATGATGCGCCTTCGTATTTCACGGCTCACGTTATTGTCAGCCGTTAGCAAGGAACCGAGGTAGACGAATTCCTCCACCACCTCGAAAGTATCCCCGTCTATCGTAACATTACTGCCAAGGCTTGTCCTGTCTCGCTCAGTCCCACCTACCAGCATGTACTTTGTCTTAGCCGCATTCACCACCAGTCCGACCTTTGCTGCTTCACGTTTCAGGCGGGTGTACTGTTCTGCCACCGTTCCAAATGTCCTAGCAATAATATCCATGTCATCCGCAAAACATACAAATTGGCTGGATTTCGTGAAGATCGTACCCCGGCTGTTGAGCCCGGCTCGTCGCATAACACCTTCCAGGGCGATGTTGAATAGTAGGCAGGAAAGTCCATCACCTTGTCGTAGTCCCCGTCGAGATTCAAATGAACTGGATAGTTCACCCGAAATCCTTACGCTGTTCTGCACACCGTCCATCGTTGCTCTTATCAGTCTAGTCAGCTTCCCGGGAAAGCTGTTCTCATGCACATTTCCATATACATGACGAATAGAATTATTGATGGACCAAAAAGAAACAAAATCGGTAGGAATTGATAAATTGTTGAAGGAATTTTCTAAATTCTAAGAATTCGAAGTAATATCCAAACATCTTTCAAAGTTAATTACCAAAGTGACTCCAAAAGGAATTGCCGAAACGATTTTTGGAGAAATAAGTTTTAATATAATAAGAATAAACAAGAAACACATAAAGAAATCGAATTGAAATTGTCAAAGGTGTTGCAAATGAAATTTCAAATATAATTTTCTCGTGAATGTTCAATAAAAATATAGATTTTAGATTTTTTTTTTAGTTCTGAATTTTATTTTTTTGGCTAATTTTTCAAACAAAAATTTCTAGAGGAAAAAAATCCAATGAAAACGCTGAACTAATTTAAATTAAACTACTTAAGAAATTCACATTTCATTACCAAGTAAGTTTTCAATGAAATCACAGAAGGAATTAGCAATTAAATTCCCACAAGAAAAAAGACAATGCAATTCTGGAAAAAAAAATCTGAAAAATATACAAATATTCTGAATATATTTTTGAAAAATTCCCAAAGAAATTCACGAACAAATTTAAAATGGACAACTAGAGCAATTTACAAAGGAATTGCCTAATAAATTCTTGAAACAAAAAATGCATTATCAATATCATTACCCAAATTTTCATTCATACATAAATTGCCAAAAAGTAAAGATTTAGTTGTTCTACTTCCCACAGTTATACTGGAAAATTCCGCTATGTACGTTAACCCGGCTTTAGGACAGAAGGTCGAAGGACAAATGGTCGAAGGACAAAAGGTCGAAGGACAAAAGGTCGAATGGACAAAAGGTCGAATGGACAAAAGGTCGAAGGGACAAAAGGTCGAAGGGACAAAAGGTCGAATGGACAAAAGGTCGAATGGAACAAAAGGTCGAATGGGACAAAAGGTCGAATGGGACAAAAGGTCGAATGGGACAAAAGGTCGAATGGACAAAAGGTCGAATGAACAAAAACATTACTAGACCAAATTACCAGCTGGTGTGTCACTTATAAGAATAAATAGTTCATGTTGTTGCTCATTGAGAGAAACATTATGGTGCTGTTATAGTAATCATATGTATTTCGGCCACTGACATTTCTATAGGAAATTTTTCCTTCTTTTGTTTATAGGCTATTCTTTCAAGTTGTGTTGATGTAGTATTTAATGGCAATTTAGTTTGATGTTTTGTTCAGTAATTTTTCCTTCTTAAATTTATATGCTGTTCTTTTAAGTTTTGTTACTGAATTAATTATCGACTATTTAGGTACTTATAATTCAATCAGAAATTTTGCCTTCTTAAATTCAATAGCTGTTCTTCCTATCTTTACTGCAGAAACAATTACTAGTTGTGATTTCGACGTTACGGAGGCGTTACATGCCGTTTTCTGGGGTTTTGGATGGTCTAAAGGTGCGTTACATGGGGGTTTTAGGGGGATTTTGGAAGCATTCCGAAGAGCTTCAGAGCATTTTCGGTGGATTTCACAAACGGTACGGAGGCGTTATATGGCGTTTTTGGGGGTTTTGGAGGGTCTGAGGTGCGTTACATGGGGTTTCCGGGGGTTTCAGGGGGATTTTGGAGGCATTTCAAAGAGCTTCAGAGCATTTTCGGCGGATTTCACAAACGTCACGGAGGCGTTACATGCCGTTTTCTGGGGTTTCGGAGGGTCTGAGGTGCATTACATTGGGTTTCTGAGGGTTTTATGGGGATTTTGGAGGCATTCCAAAGAGCTTCAAAGCATTTTTTGGCGGATTTCACAAACGTTACAGAGGCGTTACATAGCGTTTTCATGGGTTTCGGAGGGTCTGAGGTGCGTTACATGGGGTTTCTGGGGGTTTTAGGGGGATTTTGGAGGCATTCCAAAGAGCTTCAGAGCATTTTTCGGCGGATTACACAAACGTTACGGAGGCGTTACATGCCGTTTTCTGGGGTTTTGGAGGGTCTGAGGTGCGTTACATGGGGTTTCTGGGGGTTTTAGGGGGATTTTGGAGGCATTCCAAAGAGCTTCAGAGCATTTTTCGGCGGTTTTAACAAACTTTACAGAGGCGTATATGGCGTTTTTGGGGATTTCGGGAGTTCTGAGATGCGTTACATGGGGTTTCCGGGGGTTTTAGGGGGATTTTGGAGGCATTCCAAAGAGCTTGAGAGCATTTTCGGCGGATTTCAGAAACATTACGAAGGCGTTACATAGCGGAGGCGTTATATGGCGTTTTTGGGGGCTTCGAAGGGTCTGAGGTGCGTTACATGGGGTTTCCGGCTGTATTAGGGGGTTTTTGGAGGTATTCCAAAAGGCTTCAGAGCATTTTCGAAGGATTTTAGAAACGTTACGGAGGCGTTACATGGCGTTTTCGGGGGTTTTGGAGGATCTTAGGTGCGTTACATGGGGTTTCAGGGGGTTTAAGGTAGATTTCGGAGGCATTCCAAGAAGCTTCAGAGCATTTTCAGCGGATTCGATTTCAAAGTCGTTACAGAGGCATTTTGAGGATGGCGGAAACCCTCCCCGAAACCCCAAGCGCAATATTTATTTACAAAATGGCCTAGGATATCGGGTTTCAACATAAACTTATTTAGCCAGGTTCGAAAATATCCGTATGGCATGAGACTTTTTGATTTGTTAGACGTGGGTCGTAACTATTCAGTTGGGAGCCACTGACTTTTGTGCCCTTGCTCCATTGGTGGCTATGACCCTCGGAACGCACAATCCGAAAATTTTTGTCTCCGCTTCTTCACACTTCTGGTTCCTAAGTTATACGCATGTCTCGTTTGCAGTTTTCGGAACCACTGGGATTTCATTAGTTCACTTAATTTGCCAATCCTCTACATTTTTTTGCTGTGATTAAAAAGAATGTCACAGTCACCCATGAATATTTCATCTGCTCATACGTGAATGTTTTTTTTGCATGATAGTCAAGATCATGCACCGACGATTATCATGCAAACTACAGTTTTTGACAGTACATTTTGGATCACTGCTCCCAACGTAAATTATTTCGTTTTGTTTGCTCATATAGTACCCAGAGATTTGTTCTTCTCTAATTAATAGATTGTTTAACTTTATTAAATCGCTGTAATGATTGGAATTTCAAATGACAATATTTCAATATATTATTCATCCTTCTTCTACCCATAGGCTATTCTTTCAAGGAGTACTATTATCCACATTTAAC
Source organism: Aedes albopictus (assembly GCF_035046485.1). Classification (NCBI taxonomy): domain Eukaryota; kingdom Metazoa; phylum Arthropoda; class Insecta; order Diptera; family Culicidae; genus Aedes; species Aedes albopictus. The sequence continues at coordinate 71,724,028 of NC_085138.1, read as the reverse complement.
TTTCATGAATAACATTACTTTATATCCTTCTATTGGCTTCTACTTTCTATCATTCTAGGCATCTATTTCGGATTGCAATGCGGTAGTTAATAGCTGCATATAAGCTAATTGTCGTTTTTCTGACAAATACTGACCACTTTATCATGTCTTCCAAATTATCTACTGTCAATTATACCTTTTGTTCTATTCGACCTTTTGTCCATTCGACCTTTTGTCCATTCGACCTTTTGTCCATTCGACCTTCTGTCCCATTCGACCTTTTGTCCATTCGACCTTTTGTCCTTCGACCTTTTGTCCATTCGACCTTTTGTCCATTCGACCTTTTGTCCATTCGACCTTTTGTCCATTCGACCTTTTGTCCATTCGACCTTTTGTCCATTCGACCTTTTGTCCTTCGACCTTTTGTCCTTCGACCTTATGTCTTTCGACCTTTTGTCATAGATTCATCTCCAGATATTTCAATGCAATATTTTTGTAATACTTGGAAGAAACTATGAAAGAGTTCTTGGTGTGATCTTTGAAGTAAAGTAATCTAAAGGAATCACAGGGGTAAATTGTTATAGAAATTCCCGTAGGAATCTCTGGTAGAATATCTGGAGCAATTCTTGCAGAAATCCTTGGAGGAATTCCGAGAAGATTCCCTAAAGGGTTTACTTACTTACTCGCCGTGTACTGTATTGGATTTTGGATGCGGTTTACTTTTGGCCAGTTTGGCCTCACCGGATACACTCGCGCAACCGTTTCTTTTAAAAATACGTTCACGAATTTCTTCGGCAATTCTTTCGGATAATTCTCCTTGAATTTTGGTATGAGACTTCTCTAAGTTTTTTTTCTTAATAATTATTTATAAATCTTTGTAGGAATTCCAACAAGAGTATGAATTCCATCAAAATCTTATTCGGGAATTTCTTCAGAAATATACATCACCAAAGATTCTTTCAGTAGTTAAAGAATTTCTTCATGAATATCAGCAAGATCCACGATTTATTTCCTCAGATTTTTTTTTTTATTTTCGGATTCAAATTCCTACGAAAATTTCGTCGGTGGTCACCGAAGAAATGTCTAGAAGTTTTCTTTTTAAAATTTCTCTCGTGTTTCTTACAGAAATATCTCCTAGTATTTCTTTAGAGATTCCTCCAGGAATTCTTTCGGATGTTTCTTTATAGATTTTTACAGAAGTATTCTATGAAATTACATAAAAAATATTTAAGTAATTCTAATGGGTAAGCTGAAGAAATTTCTTAAGACATGTTCGAAAATTTCCTCAAGAGATTCCTAGAACAAAATTCATTGAAGGAATTTCAGAAATAATCCTTGGAAGAGTTCTTGGAGGAATCCCTGGGAAATCCCTGGTGATACTCATCTTGATTGATTCGGAGGAATTTCTTGAAGAATTTTATGAGAAACTTTTGGATACAGTTAAGAAAAATATCCTGGAGAAGATTATGGAAATTCTTGGAAGTGGTTTTTAAAGAACATCCTCAACAGTAACAGTGGTAGCAGCGAAGGAGCACCCAGGAACAGGATTAACATAATGGATGACAGTCAAGCAGTGGAACCACCAACACTGGATGAGGTTAAAAAGGCCCTTAAGGAGCTGAAAAACAGCAAGGCTGCTGGGAAGGACGAGATCCCGGTCGAACTTCTTAAGCACGGAAGCGAGCAGCTACATCAATCAATCCATCAGATTATTATAAAGATTTGGGAGGATGAAGAATTGCCCACCAGTTGGTTGGATGGCCTCATATGCCCAATCTACTAGAAAGGGCACAGACTGGAGTGTGCCAATTACAGAGGGATTACCCTTTTAAATTCGGCGTATAAGATACTGTCGCGTGTCCTGTTCAACAGACTGCGACCTCTTGAGGAGTCCTTCGTCGGCGAATATCAGGCTGGTTTTCGTGAGGGCCGATCAACGACGGATCAAATGTTTACCCTGCGGATGATCCTAGATCAATTTCGGGAATATAACTTGCAGACTCACCATCTGTTCATTGATTTTAAAGCAGCGTACGATTCAGTGAAAAGAAATGAGCTTTGGCAGATAATGTCAGAACATGGTTTTCCGGCGAAACTAATAAGGCTGATGCAACGCTGGATGGATCAAAATCAAGTATTCGGATCGCGGGCGAAGTGTCTACGTCGTTTGTGACCTTGGATGGATTGAAGCAGGGGGATGCTCTTTCAAATTTATTGTTCAACATTGCACTCGAAGGAGCGATTAGGAGGTCAGGCGTGCAGAGGAATGGCTCTATCATCACACGGTCGCACATGCTCCTCGGTTTTGCGGACGATATTGATCTCATCGGCATCGATCGTAGGGCAGTGGAGGAAGCTTATGCTCCTCTGAAGAGAGAGACAGCGAGGATAGGCTTGACGATTAACTCTACCAAGACTAAGTACATGATAGCGGGTAGAGACAGAAGCAGGCCTAGTGGTGTTAGTGCTGAGGTAGTGATTGATGGGGAAGTGTTTGAAGTTGTTGAAGAATTTGTTTATCTTGGAACACTTGTGACATGTAACAATGACGTTTCCCGTGAAGTGAAAAGGCGTATTGCAGCTGCGAATAGGGCCTTTTACGGATTGCGTAGCCAGCTCAGGTCCCGTAACTTGCAAACGCAAACAAAATTCGCTCTGTATAAGACGCTGATTCTTCCGGTTGCCCTCTACAGTCACGAAGCGTGGACGTTAAAGGAGGTAGACCGAAAAGCTTTTGGAGTTTTTGAGCGAAAAGTGCTGCGGACAATTTTCGTTGGGAAACAAGAAAATGGAGTGTGGCGCAGACGCATGAATCACGAGTTGTACCAAGTGTACGAAGATGCGAATATTGTGAAACGTATAAAATACGGCAGACTTCAGTGGGCTGGACACGTTGTGCGAATGTCGGAAGAAAGAATAGCGAAAACAATATTCAGCAGAGAACCCGGTAGGAACTCGCTGGCTGCACGCGGTTGAAGAAGACCTACGATCCCTACACGTTCGGGGAAACTTGAGGAACATCGCCCAAGATCGACGAAGATGGTGCTCTACTATACGCTCGGCATTGGAGTAAAGTTACTTTGTAGGTATCAACAAATATCTGAATCAAATGTCAAAAAAGTTTCTGAAGGAAGTTTCTGAAACAAATCTTTGGGAATCCGTGCAAGAATTGCAGGCAAAGGTACTGGAGGAATTCTTTAATGAATTATTTAATAAATTTACCTATTAGTGGATAAAAATCCCTGATGAAATTTCCCTAGAGAAATTTTCAGAGAAATTTGATTCAAATGGAAGAGTTCTTAAAGGAATCACAAAAGAAAATTTCTTTGAAATGCCTGAAAAACTGGAGCACGCTGTATAGTAATTCCAAGAAGAATTTCTTGGAATATCTTCAAATAGCAAATTTTGCTATATTACAAAAATAAAAGAAAATAAATTATTGCATATCATCAACATAACACGATACACAGAGCTTTACAAATGCACAATTAAGAGACATCACAAATTGACGCAACCCGACACATAACAGAAATATGCCCTGTTATCCAGATGGATAACATCTTCCGATCGCAGGATGACAAGGTTTCATGTATTGATTTGGGTGCATCAGTCATCCCGGAATTGTGTTTTAGTTGGCAGTATGCCTTTTAGTTCGCAGTAGTTGTTACTGTGTTCATAGCTTCGTCTAGGAAAACTAATCCTAATCGGGCATCCCGTTTCGGGGTTTGATACTTGAGATCAACAACTTGAAGTCCGTGGCAGGGAATGGTTTACATCTCCAGTACTTGACCGCTGCCAGAAATTACCTGAAAGTTGGCAATCAAAGTAGGATTGCATCTCATGGGCCTCTTTTTTCCAGAACCCCATAAATGTGCATTAAAATTATGGGAATATGCACACGGTAAAATAAAACATACATCACAAAGAACGCACAAATAATAAACTTTTAACACATTAAACAATTATTCTGTCTTACAATTGTAACAAATATTTATACCCGTAACAGCTATTGGTCAGACGTCCTAGGAACATTTTTATTGCTATTATTTTCAGTACTTTTAGCTCTTATATCAATCAAACCAATAGCACGTTTTGATCGTCAACTAACATGCGAAATGCCATTCAAAGCACAAACTCCAGGATCACTGAAGGACGTAGAACAAACATGAAACCTCGTCATCCTGTGTCCGAAGATGTTATCCATCTGGATAACAGTGCACATTTACGTTAGTGTTGTCCTGTGTCAATTTATGATGTCTGTTGATTAAAAAGCATTTGTAAGATTCTATGTATGTGTCGTGATATGTTAATCCTTTGTAATAATTAATTTCTTATATTTTTGTAACATGGTAACTTTCAAATGGAGGATAACGTGCCGACCTTCTGATACCTGAACATGGTAACTCACTTTGATTCCACTCGAGCAAAAAACTTCAATCTGGAGCATTTCGCGGTCTAGACGCAAGATAGCTTCTCCTTCTTATCTTTCCTCCTTGTTAATTTTCTTCGTTCCTTCATACCCATATTCATTTTAATTTTCACACGCGCTTCGTTTTTCTTTGCCCTTGACGTTTCACACTAGAGGCTTCCGCTGATGTTGTTGCCCAACGCAGTGTTTCGCGAAACATGTGCATCAGGTGATGGAAGCGTAAACTGGATGATGGGTTTTCATTTAAATGGTTCCACGTCTGTTTGTCTGTGAATAGTAGACGCAAATATGTCAGCTTTGAACAAGAATACCGCTTGCCAATTTCCATATATGACGATCATGTTAAAGACGGCTTCTTCAAATTCCAAAAAGAAATGTCTAGGGAATATCTAAATAAGTTGCCTAAGTTATTCATGATTTTCTAGGGGAACATCTTGACAATTTAAAGATAAAAACTACCAGAGAAAATCAAGAAGAATTATCGAAGAATTTTCCAAAGTTAGTCTTAGAGGAGTTCCTTATGAAATCGCCAGAACAGCCTGAAAAGATATTCTGTAGATGTTTAATAAAAAAAATCCCGATAAATTCCTACAAGAATTGCTGAAAGAATTTCTAAAAAGAGAAATTACCAAATGAATTTCTTGAGAAATTGTAGGAAGATCTCAGACAAAGTAGAAAAACGTTCCTGAATAAAATCCTATGAATAGTTCCGTATAAATTATTTTGAGAATTTCCGCGTGACTTCTTAATGGAATTGAGGAAATCATGAACACATTTTCCAGTAAACTTCCCGGTCCGTTGTTATAAATAGCCTATTAGGATCATTATAACCCAAACAAGCAAGCTGAACGATCATTTTGCCAGCTTGACGGGCATCAGTCAATGTCCAAGGGGATTGAAGCAACTTTTTGAGATATCTTAAGTATTTGTATCAATTCAGTATCAAATTAAAATAATTTTAAATATAATCTTTTCAACAAACGATTTCAAAACACTACATTTTCTTCACTCAGTTTTCTTAACCTTCCGCCGCCCGTACGCCTTGGTGTAGAAATCCCAAAACAGCACCATCATGAACACGTTCTGGATCAGCGGCAACCACAGCCAGAACTTCGGAATGCCACAGTCTAGCCCCAGGACGATCGGCGTCGCAAAGTGCAGCACCAGATAGGCAAACTGAATCATTTGCATCAGGGTGATGTACTTCTTCCAGTTGGCATTCTTGGTCAGTTCCGGCCGAGACACCGTCAGGAAGAAGTAGAAGTACATCACCGCGTGGACCAGCGTATTGCACAGACCCAGCATCGAGAAGTGTCCTCCCGGGAAGAATCGATTGTAGACGAACGCTCCGAGCATTATGCCGGAATGGTGGTATACGTGCAGAAACGTGACGTGACTTTGCTTTTTGCGCAGCACAAAGAAGGCCTACAAAGAGGGAGGGTCAATGGTCAATTGCGAGGAAAGTGTGAGTTGTGTTTGCATATTCAATTAGCTTACCGTGTCTAATAGATCCGTCACTTTCAGCAAGTAGTACAGGTACACCAGTCGAAGCTCTCGTAGCGCTATTGGATTGTTTGAGTAGTCCACCGGTTGGCATGTGAACGAAATATTATTACTGTATAAAATTCTAATTCCCTGAAATTGACGATCGTTTGTTTTTATTTCATTAACAAATATATTTTAAACTGCTTCGATACCTCAATGAAAAGATAAATGTTTGCCAGCACCTGCAGAATGTTGTAGACTTGCATCAGCAATTTCAAATCGTACGGTTTTCGGTTGGCCATAAATTTGGGCCCCAAATTCAGTACAAAATACAAATAGCCACCAATGATTGCAACTGGAAGCCATGGGGGATTCATTAGAAAGTGGTCAGCATGGCGAGGATCTGGAAAGAGAAAAAAAGAAAACGTAATAAACACTGATAAACTATCAAATTTTCTGTCAGGAGTTGAGATATTGTACCAGGAAATACTGGCATGGTAATCTATGAACTCAAAAGAATGTAAACAACCAAGAATGTACCGATATATTATGTGAAGATGCTCCTTAGATACATCATCTTCTTCTTCTTTATGACTCAACGTTCGCTTAGGAACTTGGTCTGCCTCTCTTTAACTTAGTGTTATTAAAATACTTCTACATTTATTCATTGAAAGTCTTTCTTTGCCTGCCATTGCATGAATTTGTACATTGTGTGGCAACTACAATGATACACTATGCCCGGGTAGTCGTGAAAATTTTCTCGACCGGAATCGGAATCGAACGCGCCGTCTCTGGATTGGCGATCCATAGCCTTAACCACAGGCTAACTGGTAACCCTTAGATTTATCAGTTATGATCTATAGAAAAATAAAAGTTATGAACAGCTTAAATTGCACTTTGTGAATTGGTGGAGTATCCCAGTCCTAATTCATTTGGATCTGAGTGCATCCTGAAACACGGAAAAGCAACCGTAGACATTTGTAGGAAGTCTAAGCTCCCAAATTCCTCCGAAGTTTCATTTCCCGGCGCCTCTTTTACAAATTTCTGCAGAAAATCCTTTAGTAATTCTTGCAAAAGTTTCAAATTTCAGCAATTTCATCTAAAATCACTTCAGAGGTTCGTTCTGCAATTCTTCCATGGATTTTTTTTCATATTTTTTTTCGGATATCCTTCAAGATTCTTCATATATTCTTTTGAGAATTCCACTGTGCATTCCTTCGAAAAGTTTTCCAATGATTCTTCTGAAAATTCTTCATGTAATTCTTACGGAAATTCCTTCGCAAAATATTCAGGAAATTATTTCGAGAATCTAAATATATATAGAATAGTATGGAAATAAGTGTTGATGGATTCCCTCGAGGAATACATGAAAAAGGAGGTATTCCTGGAACAAACCCAAAAAGTGTACCTGAAAATATTCTTGGATTTATTCGTGAAGTTACAGCATTTGTTTTTCCGTGAATAATTCAATTGTAGTTTGAAAATATCCAGTGAACGTCAAGTTCAAATCATTTCTTATACTTCACATTGAATTTGAATTCCCTTAAGTTCAATTTTCTAAGGGAAAATAGAGAGTTTGTATCGGAAGCCTGGAACCCAAATGATGAACGCTTCCTTAAGCTTTCACAACCTAATGTTGACTGATTCTCGCTTATTGATGAACGGTTCACTCTGGTAGTCGATATTTTTAATTACATTTACAAATTTGTCATATTTCCATATCCAAGTTTCATAGGAGTTTCGAAAGGAATGTGGAGAGGTTTCCGGAGGTTCTTCGGAGCTGCTGAAGGAATATTTCAGAGAGGTTTCAAGAGCGTATCACGATGCAATCGCCTTCATCGCGTTGGAAAATCTCAGAGAAGCCTCTGAAACGTTCCTGAAGCCACCTAAAACTCCTTGAATTACTTCCAGGGCGCCTCTGAAATTCCCTGGAACCCCATGGGTGTTCCCATGAAGCCCATTGAGACTACCTGGAACTCCCCTTGAAAGCTCCTGGAACTCCTCAGAACGCATCTGAAATTCCTTGAAGCCACATGAAGCGCCCCTGAAACTCTCTGAGATACCTTAAACCACACGTCCTTGGGACCCCCTGAAACCTTTCCCCCTGAAGCTCCTAAAGCTCCCGAAAACATTTCTGGAACGGATATGAAAACCCATTGAAAACCTTTGGAATGCTCCAAAACTCCCTGAAACTCTCTGAGATACCTGTAGGAATAATAGTTTATAGTCACAACTAAATAGAAGTAATTTTAGTGTGTCATATTGTCTTCAGTGCAAATAAATGAAATTTAGTACTACGGTGTAATGCAAATAGCAAATATTGATCGATAATTTGTTTCAGTGCATGCGAGTGTATTTTAGCACTAAATTTATTTAGTACTTTCTTCGAAGCGGGTCAGGGTCTCCAAAAATGAGCACGACGAATTGCTACAGGATGTTGGTATTCAGTTTCGAGATTGATGTTGGAGGAAACGGATCGCTCCATATAGAGTCGTCGCGAAGTGCTGTAAAAAGTAGTGCGAAGAACCGGAGTGTAATCGGAATTCAGTGATATAATCCGAACCGGTCGAGGTTTTGACCGACTTGTAGTGCGAAACACCGGTGTGCAATCCGAAATTCCAGGGCGGTAATCGTCCGAAAGTGTGTGTATCTGCATTGTTTCACAGTGTGAAGTTCCGCTGCCTGGATCGTGGCAGAATGGCGGATTCCGACAATACCTTAAACCACACGTCCTTGGGACCCCCTGAAACCTTTCCTCCTGAAGCTCCTATAGCTCCCGAAAACATTTCTGGAACGGATATGAAAACCCATTGAAAACCTTCGGAATGCTCCAAAACTCCCTGAAACTCTCTGAAACATCACTGGTAGGTCTTCGAATCCCCATGAACGCCCATGACACCCCCAAAGTCTCACTGGAATACCCTTGGGATTGAACAGCCCATGAAACCTCCTGAAATCTTCTGGATCACCCGTCTATCACCCCTGAAATCCCTTGGAACCCCATACAAAACCGCTGCAATGCTCCTGTTGCCCTTTGAAAGCCCTGAAATCCCTTTCGAAACCCAGGTGGGCTCCTGAAACTCCATGGAATACCCAGAAATACCTTTACAATGTCATGAAACCCTACGGAACATCCATGCATCTAGTAAATTTTTAAATCTGATTGTTATTTTTTGAAATCTTGAAAGAGGAAAACTCCCTTTGAGTTGTTTTCTTACGAAACCTTTTTCAAAGATGCACACAACTTTTTACCCTTTCATAAAAAAATCATAATCACAACTTAAAACTGAAGGCCCACAGTTGAAAGCTGTTGTAAAGCTGTTAACCAGGCTATTTTCCAAATGAAGACAATTTTTTAATATTAAAACGCCGTCATGGATTTTTCACAGGAGGATTTGCACAGCGCTTATTCATGCCGTCAGTTCAAAATTCATAAGACTGTGTAAAAAAGTCTTACTTGGTATTTCTTAACGAGTTATGCAAAAATAATACGACAACTAAAGTCTCTTTTTAAAATATTTTTACAAAAATATTATTTTTTCATAAAACTTAGAGTCAAAATAAAAGTCAATTTAAAGTTAGTATGGGAGCGATTTGTTGAAGCGCACTTCGTCAGATTTTGTACTGGGCGGAGCAGTTAAGCAGTTGCTTAGCTGTCAAAAAATGATATAAAAATATACCTTCGAAATCTATTTTAATTATGGAATGAAGTTCTAAAATCTGGAAAGAGCCACAGTGACCGAGAATGCAGACTTTATTCTAAGTGTTCTCTCGAATAAAATTTATAATTAATGTATTTTTTTTAATTATAAAAACCTCATTTTAGGTGTTTTTTTTTTAATTCCTAAAGAAATTTACTAGCCAATTCTAAGCCAACCCTTGTTCGGATTTTTGGTAAAACTTTTAGTTAAGTTCGAAACGAAACACTTGAAAAGCTTTCTGAGATATGTATTCAGTAATTAATTTTTGAATAACAAAATAACTTTCAATTAAACCTTGTGGATAAGTTTCGATAAATTTCCGTAAAAAAGGTTTGTTTGTTTGTTTATTTTCGACACTTGACACCAGGGTGCATTCGTGTCGGACGTAAAAAAGGGAAAATAAAACAAATCAAACCCAAAATTGGTGTGAAATCTTCAACATTTATGGTGAGTTACCGAGGCGAGCGACACATCTAAATTTTGATTCTCCTAGTCTGAAAATTTCATAAAAAGCGCAACTATCGTCAAACATCTTTTAAGTAATAAAAATTACTGTGTTTTCTCATAAAATGTTCTTAATTTAAAGTCTACCTGCGGGGAATTTGCTTATTTTTTTATACATGGATTATTACATGCAAAACTTTTATAATTTTCCAAGAATTTCATTATTATCGAGAGGAATATCACAATATATTTGTATGGATTCTACTTGGATAAATGCTAGAGATTGCTGTGATGTGTAAAAAGGAGTGATAAGAGGGAAGTTTGGAGTGTGTATTGATAAGTAAGATAGTGAATAGTGAAGAGTGAGAAGTGAGAAGTGTGAAGCAGTGAGAAATGAGTAGTAATCGGGGAAAAGTGAGGTAGTTGACAGTGTATAGTGAGGAGTAAGAAGTGAGCAGTGAGGAACAAACAGTAAACAGTGTTAAGCACTTGGATACGACAGGGATGGTTTTGTTTCGGAGAACACTGGAACCTCTTTTCATGCACAAGGCTGAGAAAATAGAAGAAAAAGGAATAAAAGAGGGAAATTTGTGGATAAATTAAATTGGGGCTTTAATGGGGGAATCTAGTTCGTGAAAACAGGTCTTCTTCCTGGGCATTTGAGGTGGGGCTAAGGGGGTTTCCAGAAAGTTCCCAGAGAGCGTTAAAAAGAGAATCCAAGGGGCTTCAGGGGCGTTTCAGTGGGTAGTTTTCCAGGATTTGAGGTGGTTTTTAAGGCATTTCATAATCATTTAAGAGAGTTTCAGGGGGTTTCAGCATTTCAAGGGCATTCCAGAGGATTCAGGGGCGTTTTAAAGCAATTCAGGAGCGTTTCAAGGGGTTTTCAGGTGCGTGTCAAGGGGTTTCTGGAGCAAATTGAAGACGTTCAAATGGGGTTCAGAGGCATTTCAAATTCATGATGATGATTTTAAGGGATTACGGAGGTTTCAGGGGCCTTTCCAGGCTTTCCAGGCCAGGGTCATATCAGGGGATATCAATAACACCTCTCAATCAAAGGGCATATCAGGGGCGTTTCAAAATATTTTTTAAGGTGCCTCTGAAAAACCTCTGAATCTTTCTGAAATGCCTCCAAAATCCCCCTGACCCAAAATCCCTCAGACGCCATGTATCGCACCTAAGAATCTCCCAACACCCCGAAAACGCCTCCGTAACGCCTTTGAATCCCGCCAAAAATGCTCTGAAATTTCCTGATTTGCTTTGTAGTCATATTTTAAGGGAATCAAAGAAGACGGTTCATGTTTTTCTCGATGTTTTAATCCAAGTGGACCTTTTCCAATGGCTCAATCAGTTAAGCAAAGCCGTTTAGATTTTAAAACCTTCACCGATAAACCCTTAATATTGGTTCCATGCCAACCGGAAGATCGGGAAAATAAATAAACAAGCGATTTTGAATTCCCATAAAGACTGCACAACCAACACTCCGAAGCTTATTGTGAGTAAATTGAGTGAGAATTAAAAGCAAAGGGAGAAAAGTGATGTTAATGAGTCAGTGATTAATGAGAAGAAAAGAGTGACAAGCGTTGAGTCAGAAGTGAGAAGTAAGTGCATCTAAAATGAGTATGAAGCGGTGCAGGGATAAAGTGAGCATAGAGGCGCTTAGGAATGATCAGTGAAGAAAGAGATAAGAAAAGAGTAAGAATTGAGTAGTATGGAGGAGGGAGTGAGGAGTTTGGAAAGAGTAATGAACAGTGTACAGTAGAAGTCAGCAGTAAGAACTAAGCAGAGAAGAGTGAGTAATGAGAAGTGAGCAGTGAAGTTTAAAAAGCCAGATACGAAAATAGAGATGTAAGGAGTGAAAAGTGAGGAATGAGGAGTGAGAGAGAAGTAGACAATTAAAAATGAGCATTGAAAAGTGCAAAGTGAAAAGTGTTAAATGTCAATCAGTTGGAAGTGGAGAGTGAACCGGGAGTAACGAAGAATCAGAGTTGAAAAGTAAGCAGTGAGGAATAACTGATAAATAATATCAAATAAGAACAAAACGTGTGAAGTAGAGCGGAGTGAGTTGAGCAAAGTGAGAAGTGAGAAGTGAACAGGGAGCAGCAAAGAATCAAAATTTAAATGTAAATAGTGAGGAATGATGAACAAAAATGAAGAAAAAGAAGGGTAAGGAAGTGTGCGGTGAGCAGTGAAAAGTTAGGAGGAAGTAGTTATAAGTCTATTGAGGAGTGGCCAATGGAGAGAGAGGAACGAGAGCAGTGAGAAGTGACTAGTGAAGTAGGAGTAGTGAGAAGTGACAAGCGAGGAATGAGCAGTGAGGAGTAGGGAATAATAAGTGAGGAATAAGAAGTGAGGAGTAAGAAACGAGTGCCGTAAAACGGGGTACATATCATTGATCAGCGGGGTAACATTGATCGGCTTGGTCGACCTCATTAATGGTTAGAACACTAGATTATCACGCGGAGGACCTCCAAGATAACATAAGGATGCACGCTGTACATCGTATAAAGTACTATTTCAAATCACTATCGCATATACAGGGGATGGCCAAAATGTTTGGGATATGCAACTTTTTTTTCTCTCACAAAAAAGTTCAACATGCTGTAACTTTTCATAGAGTGCATTAAATATTCTCAAATTTTGACTGTTTGTCAACCTATTATTTGTGCATCAGTAGTACAAATTTGGGCTCGATTGGTAAATCTTTCGCAAAGTTATAACCGTAAACTCTATTTTTTAGACTGCTAATTTTTGAGCTGTCATATCTCGGAGACCAGTGAACCGAATTGAATGAATTTTCGAACTTTTATCCACAATATATCAATGCTTGAAAATCATTTAAAACATGGGTACTTTTTAAACGTTGAAAAAAGTTATGGAGGATTGACACTTTTTGGATCTTTTTCTAAAAAATGCATTTTTTTACATCAATGTCATAAAATTTTAAAATTTTATTTTTGATATCCAAAGATTTTCTACTTTTGTTCATAAGATATCTATAAAAAAATATACAGGGTGTTAGGTTCCTGAGTGCAAACTTTTTAAAGGGTGATAGAGGACCATAAATGGTGAAAAAAATTGTTCTACGCATATGGTCAAATCTCAACCGTTACGTAGTTATTGAACTTCCCATGTTTTCGACTCTCATTGCTCTAACTGGCTATAACTTCAAAATGGTCAAACTTATCGCATTTTTTTTACCCTTATCCGAAAGATTATTGAATTTTCTATCAAATGGCATCTTTGAATTGATTGGTTTAGTTAAATAACTAAGTTTTCTAGAGCAAAATTACTCAAAATAGTGTGTTTCAATTTGATTTTGTCAATTATCTTCGAAACATGCGTAATAAATTAAAATTCTTTATTTGGCAAAGTTGTGGCCCCTGTTCCACTCTACAATTCGTTTTTTGACACCAAACTTCTAGCTCTTATCGTTTTCTTGCAATTTCGATTTAAATGTGCGGCACAGTGCGCAAAAAAGTGTTTACCTTGACAGTTGCAAATTTATGACCTGAAATGAGATGTTTAAATCGAAATTGCAAGAAAACGATAAGAGATTGACGTTTGATGGCAAAGAACGAATTGTAGAGTGGAACATGGGCCACAACTCTGCCAAAGAAAGAATTTTAATTTATTACGCATGTTTCAAAGTTAAATGACAAAAACAAATTAAAACACACTATTTTGAGCAATTTTGCTCTAGAAAACTTAGTTATTTAACTAAACCAATCGATTCAAAGATGCCATTTGATAGAAAATTCAATAATCTTTCGAATAAGGGTCAAAAAATTGCGATAAGTTTGACCATTTTCAAGTTATAGCCAGTTAAGGCTATGAGAGTCGAAAACATGGGAAGTTCAATAACTACGTAACGGTTGAGATTTGACCATTTGCGTAGAACAATTTTTTTCACCATTTACGGTTCTCTATCACTCTTTAAAAAGTTTGCACTCATGAACCTAACACCCTGTATAAGAGCCTATTTGGATTAAAGGAAGAACACATTTAGTATTTTTTGTGCAGTATAGTAAATTTGACTCATTTTCCTCTAAATGGGTGAAAATGTCAAACCATCATAGCTTTTTTCAACGTTTAAAAAGTATCTATATTCTGATGTATTTTGAAGCACTATTATATTGTAGATTATCGCTCAAAATTTCATTCAATTCGGTTCACTGGTCTCCGAGATATGACAGCACAAAAATTGATAGTCTAAAACATAGTGTTTTACCAGATCGCGAAAGATTAACCAATCGAGCTCAAATTTGTACCACTGATGCACATATAATAGGTTAATAAACAGTCAAAATTTGAGAATATTCAATGCACTCTATGAAAAGTTACACCATGTTGAACTTTTTTGTGACAGAAAAAAAGTTGCCCATCCCAAACATTTTGGCCACCCCCTGTATGTACTGCTAAGAGACAATTTCATCGCATATGCTGTTATTTCTTGAGCTTATTGCGATGTATCTGGTAAAATCAAATCAGAGTACACATAAACAATTATAATGTGAAACCACATCGTAGTAGACGATATTCAGATGTTGTATTGCGACGAACTTTGCTCATTCGCAAAATCGTTTCGGCGAACTCGCAAAGTGTCAATTGAATTCGCATAATTCCGTACTGCGATGGTTCTACGACTTCGCTTGGTACTTTTCTAATTATGTCAGTTTAACTCGCATTGGTGTACAAACGAAATCACATAAAAGTGAAAATAAAATATGCATACAAACTTGCATAAACTAGAATCGTTAACATTGGCTAATTGCGATGTGATACGTGATAACAATCAAAGAGGTGCTGTTGGAGTGCCAACAAGTTGTGAGTAGTCATCCTGCCAAACACGTGCAGCGCAAGGAAACCAAGTGCATTCAAACAAACACTGAGATGAGTTGAAGTATCATGTCAATCAATCAGTGTGTTTCATAAGTAGTGTTTGGTGTTAAGTGTGAAATGTGGCTCGATAATCCAAAGGTTCTTAACCCTCGAGCGATCGCGCTGTTGTATTTTGTACAACACGTTGAAAAAATCTCGCTTTTTGTACTCAGCAGTAGCGTGGTGCTGACTCAGGTAGTCAACCGCGCGAGTTACGGAAGGTTAAGTCGGTACTGAGGTGACGAGAATTGTTTTTTTTATTATTATTATTAAGTCGCATAAGATGCTATATTACGTCGCAATAGTGCACACTGTGCATCGCATAAAATATCGCATCAAGTCATATGGCACGTATAGCGCCTACACTTTTGTACGCATTAGGCACTTTTACTGCATCTAATGCGATGTAAGTTTACCGCATAAAAACACGTATAACGTGAACATAAACATCATTACACGTGCAAATTGGTTTTCTGGGCTGTGATCGAATCACACTCCAAATAAACTCGCTGAATGTGAGTTTTTCCTTCGAAAGGGAAGTAAAGCATGGGTGCCGAGATGAACTAGCCTAGAACTACCCTATCCTAGAAACTCGTTAATACAGATAAAAGAAGTAGCTTCACTCAGAGGATCAGAACTTGTTTAAAAAATATATAACATAACGTTTACTTTAACGAGAGAGTTGATCAAGAAAGGTCGAAAATTTTGATGTTTCCCATGATTTTGGTAGTAGAAAGTGAGCAGTGAAAAGTTTGAAGCAAGGAATGACAAGCAAAGAGTGAGAAGAGTGATGTAAGGAGTGGACATTGAAGAGTGAGAAGTGAACTATAATAATTTAACTGAGAAAAGTGAAGCGTGAAAAGTGCGATGAAGTAAAAAGTGAGAACTGAGGAGTGAAGATTGCACAATGAAGAGTGAGAGATGAGGAGTGGATGAGAAATAGCAATATTGAATATACAGATAAGCCAAGAGTGTTGAGTGCGTATCGTTGAAGATTGAGGAGTGAGAAGTAAACAGTGAAGGGTCGGAAGTGTGTAGTAAGCAGTGAGAAATGAGAAACAAAAAAACTAAGTGAGAGAAGAGGTAAGAGTCATACGGGAGAAGTGAAAGGAAGAGCAGCAAATCGAGCTCTAGTTGGAACGTAGATTCATAAATAAGAAGAAGAATTCATCAATTTTGTTCCTGGTATATAAATATCTTGCGCTTTGTAACATAACGGCTTCAACTTATATAAGAGAAATCGATCATTGTCTTTTCTTCGATTTTCTCTTTAGTTTATAACATGGAAAGTAAATCATTTTCGGTTGTTTTTGTTTTTGTTTATAGGTACTAGCAAGGATGGGAACACTCACTTGCAAAGAGTTACACTCACTTGCAGTTTTCTCAGCTCAGAAGCAAGCAATCAAGAAACAATGTATGGACGACTTTTGCCTTTTGGTTTTGTCTAAAACTTTGCCGAATAGAGTAGGGGTCGCACACGCACACCGAAGTCGTGGGGGAGTTGCAAAGGCAACTCTTCACCAGGTGAATGTAAATTACACTCACCTCGTGGAGAGTCGTTTTCACAGTTCTGTCATGACTTTGGTATTCGTGTGCGACCCCTACTCTATTCGGCAAAGTTTTAGAAAAAACCACAAGGCAAAAGTCGTCCATACATCGTTTCTTGATTGCTCGCTTCTGAGCTGAGAAAACTGCAAGTGAGTGTAACTCTTTGCAAGTGAGTGTTCCCATCCCTGGGTACTAGTTCTAAACGCCTTTCAGGCATCGAGAGATCATCCGAACACTGATCGTATTTCTTTGAATAAGGACTGTTCAATTTATAAAACGGACAACTTTACAAGGCTATAAAAAGAAGACGCGTAGCTCAAATTTAACCACCCTTGCTGCGTTGTCCAGTACATCATCTTTCATTATAGTAATGATTTTTGAATCGAATAAAAATAGTTTTATTCCACAGAAAAACGGCCAGATGCTAAATTAGGTGAATTTTACGATTGCTGAAAATTTAAAATATATATAAAATTACTGTTTACATATGGTATATCGTTTTTAATATCAGAAAAGTATGTGCCATGCTGCAGCAGCATGAGTAATAAACATTCTGGCGAAGTTTAAGCTCGATTGGAAAATTAGTTGTTGAAATATTAAAGTCTCAAGTGAGATTCGATTTTTTGACTAAAATTCAATTGTAAAGCAAAAAGAGCATGAAAATATTGAATAAACTATTTTTGTATGCATCTAGTCGTAAGTAGGAATAATGTGGTTTCAAATGCAGAAAACTGCTTCTCAATAGCATTGCTGGTTTGGTTACTGTGAGCCATTACAGGCACAGTAATCAAAACAGTTTCGTTCTTTGAAGGTTCTTCCAAATAACGATGCAACCTAATGCAAATTTTACATAACAATGATGTAGAAAATAAAAAAAAATACATCCAATTGTTATTAAATAAGGTGTACAATAACAGAGGACCAACTTTGTTGAAAATAAATAATAACAAGATTCGCTAGAGTCGAAAATCTGCATCAATGGTGTAAAAAGTATGCATTTTTTTACTATGACCATCTTTATGAATTAAATTTTTGATGAACAATGCAATCAATGTATTTTTTTCTTCTGCATCATTCAGAAAGCAATGTTCTTCTACTCTAGATATATTTTTAGCCGAATCCGTTGTGCTATTGCGTCACAGGACTTAAATAAATATTTTTTGATAATTTCTATGAAAACCAGGCAATTCACTATATCAAGCTGGAGGCTGCTTGGCGCATTATTACTAACCAACTATTGAGATTTATTATTAGTAGAATAGTATAAGATTCCAATATAATTAAAACTTCATGAAAATATGCATGTTTAGTATATGGAAAGTTATGTCGAATTTTGAGAAATGGGTTTTTATTGATGTTTTACAAAAACCGCTTCAGTCACACAATAAAGAACATTTTGCTTTATGTTATATTTTTCCTACATTTGAGAATAGCTATAGAAAGTCATGTAAAAAACTGAAAATGATTTTATTAAAAAATAAAAAAGATATCGCACAAGCAAGTTGTCCGTTTTATAAATTGAACAGTCCTTAATACGAAGAGAAAATTGATGAAGACCATTGTAGATGGACCCATATGCCACGAAAAATGGATTATGGTAGTATTGGATTTCACGGAAATGCTCTCCAGAAATCCTTACAAGACTTATATTTTTTTATTTCTGTGTAAATAAAAAAAATATAAAAATTCTTTTGATCAATTGTTTTAAATTTTTATTTGAATCACTTTATCACCACAAAACTCAAGCTATGTGATAAAAACCCAAATTAATCCACCTAGTAGTGATAGTGCCTTTCTCGTCGAACATGTTCTTACAATCTTTCCGACAACGCAAGTCAAAGTGTTTCTGAATCCGAATATGTTTATAGAAAAGCAAGCATTTTATCAAAGACATCTTTGAATTGACTTAAAACTTATTGATTGTACATAGTCCGACGTTATGTTCAACGTATAAAGCAGAACTGAAAAATATCAGACTTCTCAGTTGACTGCTTGAGCACCTTCACTAACACTGGAGGCTGATCAATATCAAGACGATACTAACAAGCCAAGCTATAACTTTTTACACAATCACAGATCACAAATTTTTTTCTGAACATTTGGGCTATATCTTATTGACCGTTGAAAACAAGAGCGATAGGTAGTGAGTAAGCTCCAAACGCTGGTTGAACAACCCTACCGGTAGTCTGTAATGTGGTGTGAGCCTATTTTCTAGTTAACCGTTCCTCGGGTTATTCAAAAAGCCGTGATGTAATATGTTGCATGGTACATTTGGTTACTTTCGATGCGTTACCGGAACAGGTTCCGGAGCACACCGGGTCCCCCAAATATAGTCTGAGACTATTTAATTGCTAACGTTCATTAGGTTACCCAAAAAACACGATTTGATTTATCTCATGCATGGGTTGGTATAGATCACTTTAACATTTGACAACTTCCAGTGGGACACCCAGAACTGGTTTCGAGACACTACCGGTTGTCTAAAATATGGTCTGAGGCTATGTTCTTACGAATCGATCATCGTGTATTCAAAGAAAGCTGCTATTTGATGTACTGTCAAACACTTATTTGTGCCTTTCGCCAGTTCCGGCGAGACACTCGAAAGTGGTTCCGGTACACTACCGGTAGTCTTAAAGTGGCCTGAGACTTTTCTTGCTGACCGTTCTGTGCGTCATCGAAAAAGCCAATATTTAATGCGCGGTGTGCATGCGTTTGGTTCCGTTCTACATTTGACCACTTCCGGCGGAGCACCTGGAACCGGTTTCGGCACAGTATTGGTTTTCCAAAGTGTGGTCTATGATTGTTTCTCTTGTTAACCGTTCATCAGGTTACCAAAACAGCTATTTATGGGGTTGGTTCTCCTTTACATTTGATCACTTCCGATGGGGCACCCTTAAACGGTGAGGAATACTACCGGTTGTTCCAAATATGGCCGGAAACTTTTTTTTGCCAATCAAGATACCTAAAAATCCGCGATTTGATTTGTCGCATGGATTTGGTTCACTTTTTTGTTTGGCCATTTCCGGCGGGACACCCGGAAGCGGTTCCGGATCACTACCGGTTCAGATACATATGGTCTGAGAATATTTTCCTGCTGACTGTTCATCAGGATATCAAAAAAACCACTATTTGATATGTCGCATGTATGGGTTTGGTTAACTTTTAAACTTGGCCACCTCTAGCGGGTCATCTGGAACCGGTTCCGGAACACTACTGGTTCCGATATATTCTGAGAATGCTTTCCTGCATACTGTTCATCAGGTTATCGAAAAAGCCGCGGTTTGATATGTCGCATGCATGGTTTTAGTTCAATTTCATATTTGGCCACTTCCGGCGGGACACCCGGAACTGGTTCCGGAACACAACCGGTTAAAATATGGTCTGAGAATATTTTCCTGCTTACCTTTTATCAGGATGTCAAAAAAGCCACTATTTGATATGTCGCATGCATGGGTTCCCAAGCAACCAAAAGTTCGGATAAAATGGCATGATTGGGCTTAATCAGCTTTTCGAAGGAAGATGAAAAGCATTCTATTCAGCTCACTTTTTAAGTAATTAACCGAACTTGAGTTCACAAAAAGTACACTTGTGTCGCTGAAAGGAACGCTATTCAGCTTAAAAATAAGCTTCGTAAAAATGAAAAAAAATGCGTTTAGTCCTCAAAAGTAATTTATTATTAAGCAACATTAGTTCATGTGGAATCCAAATTGACTAATACCTTGAAATAATGTTTGATGTTTTTTACTAACTGAGATTTGAACTCGGGTTCTCCTCGTTGAAAGCCGGTGCCTTACCACTACTCCATGTATGTGTTGTTAGGCACTGTGGGATTTTACTCAATGTGCTGATATCATATAGTAGAGCTCAATCAGGTTCGCGTGTGAACTTTCCCTGAACTTGGAATACTTTTTGAAGTCGAAAGTTCGAAAGAAGTTCACGTGGAACTTCTTGTGAACTTACGCAGTTTGACATTTTCAATTTGTTGTGGTTCGCAGTGCAAAGCAATAAATTAGGGCCAGTGTATCGACTTTAAGAAAAGATTATAAGTTTTCAGCTTGGTTTCCAGTGACTACGATTGCGTCGATTACCGGCACGCTGCAGCGACAAGTGAAACGGGTGTGAAAACATCCAGCAAAGCTGATAAATTTTTGTGCGCAGCCGAAAACCCCCGGTGGAATCCTGGGGGGAACAGTTGTCCGCTGCGTGGGCAGCCTTTGAGCCACACAATACGGATCTTTTGCGTTGATTACAAGTAAGTACGTTGAAATATTATAATGGAACAAAGTGTACTTGTGAAATTAACACAAGCTGTGGCTGCTGGGCTCGATTTCCGAGTGATTTAATTGAATGACAACTTCTCCCCGGCCCCGCTGTCGCCGAAGTTCAAGTGAAGTTCACTTTTGGTACGGTTAATATTTATCCGAACTTTGAGTAGTAAGTTCAAAACAAGTACGAAACAAGTTCGAAACGGAACTTTTCAAGTTGTTGGAATATATCCAACTGAACTTTATTTGAGTTTTAAAGGCACGCAAAAGTTCAACATGAGTTCGGTTAATATTTGATTGAACTCTGTTTTAAAGTTCAACATAAGTTCTTTTTGAACCTTTTTGCCTTTCTCGTACACCAAGGTGTACCGAAAGGCTATATGTTCACTCCAAAAACGAAAATTTTATAGAGCCCTCGGAGGGGTCAAGTCTTATATACCAATCGACTCAGCTCGACGAGTTGAGATGATGTCTGTGTGTGTGTATGTGTGTGTGTGTGTATGTATGTGTGTGCGTATGTGCGTGTGTGTGTGTGTGTGTGTACAAAAAGGTCACCTCATTTTTAGATAGTAAATATCAACCGATTTCAACGACCGATGGTTCATTCGACGCGGCATATAGTCCCATTGTTTCCTATTGAAAATGGTTCAGATCGGTCAAGCCGTTCCGGAGTTATGGCCATTTAGGTGTTCCGGATCGGTACCCCAGGAAGGGGCCAGATATAAAAACGCTACAAACCCATGCATGCGACACATCAAACCACGGCATTTTGAATAACTTGATGAAAGGTAAGCAGGAAAATAGTCTCAGTCCATATCTGAACCGGTAGTGTTCCGGAACCGGTTCCGGGTGTTCCGCCGGAAGTGGCCAAATATGAAAGTGATTTAAACCTATGCATGCGACACATCAAACAGTTGCTTTTTCGATGACCTGATGAACAGTAGGCAGGAAAACATTGTCAGACCATATCTGAACCGGTAGTGTTCCGGAACCGGTTCCTGGTGTTCCGCCGGAAGTGGTCAAATATGAAAGTGATTTAAACCTATGCATGCGACACATCAAACAGTTGCTTTTTCGATGACCTGATGAACAGTAGGCAGGAAAACATTGTCAGACCATATCTGAACCGGTAGTGTTCCGGAACCGGTTCCTGGTGTTCCGCCGGAAGTGGTCAAATATGAAAGTGATTTAAACCTATGCATGCGACACATCAAACAGTTGCTTTTTCGATGACCTGATGAACAGCAGGCAGGAAAACATTGTCAGATCATATCTGAACCGGTAGTGTTCCGGAACCGGTTCCTGGTGTTAAATATGAAAAATGAACCAAACCCATGCATGCGACACATCAAACAGCGGCTTTTTCGATAACCTGATGAACAGTAGGCAGGAAAACATTCTCAGACCATATTTGAACCGGTAGTGTTACAGAATCCGTTCCAGATGTCCTGCAGGAAGTAGCCGAGTATAAAAGTTAAACAAACCCTCACATGCGACGCATCAAATTGCGGCTCTTTAGGCAACCTCATAAACCTTCAGCAAGAAAATAGTTTCAGACCATATTTGGATCAACCGATAGTGTTCCGGAAACAGTTCCAGGTGTCCCGCCAGATGTGGTCAAATGTGGAAGAGAACCAAACTCATGCCTGCGGCACATTAAACAGCGGATATTTAAATTATTTGATGAACGGTTAGCAAGAAAATAAGCTCCGACCACAACTAAGATCTCTTTAAAGACTACCGATAGTGTTCCGGATCCGATCTAGAGTGTCCCGCCAGAAGTGGCCAAATGCCAAAAGGCACCAAACACATGCATGTGACACATCAGATAGTGGCTTTTCAGATAACTTGATGAACGGTTAGCAAGAAAATAGGCTCAGACCACATTAGACAATATCGGTAGTGTTCCAGAACCGTTTCAGTTGTTACGCCAGAAATGGTCAAATGCACAAATGAACCAAACCCATCCATTAGACGAATAAATTCATGGCTTTATAGGAAGCCTGATGAACAGTTAGCAAGAAACTATTTTTAAACCATATAAGGGATAATCGGTATTGTCCCGGAATCGGTTCCGGGTGTCCCGCTGGAAGTGGTTAAATGAAAAAGTGATCCTAACCCATGCATGCTATACAACAAATCGTGACTTTTTAGATAACCCGATAAACGGTTAACAAGAAAATTGGCTCAGACCGCATTCAAAACTACCGGTAGTGTTCAGGATTGGGCTTCTCGGGTATCCTACCGAATGTGGCCAAATACAAAAGTTAACCAAACCCATGCATGCGACACATCAAACCGCGGTTTTTTTAAATAAGGGAACGTCCATAAATTATGTCACACAAATTTTGACAATTTTCAACCCCCCTTCCTCCTATGTCACACTTTTTGTATGAGGCTTCTAAAATTTTAGTATGGGTCGTCACACTTTGCCGAACAACCCCCCCCCCCTCAAAGCGTAACGTAATTTATGGACGTTCCCTAACCTTAGAAGAAAATACCGATAGTGATGCAGAACCAGCATTGGGTGTTTCACAGGAACTTGGTGGTGAACAAAGTCAATGCAAGCGATAAATATGTGTAGATAAGAGTACATCATCTTGACTAAACTAAGACCACATATATACAGACGTCTCACTCTACTCACTAACCATCGTGCTTGTTTCAACGGTTGAATCAAATATAAATAAATCAAACCTAACTTTACCAAACACCTTATGTAACATAGAGTAATGAGGAGCAAAAGTTCGCACCTAACAGTCTTTATCAAATAACTATTAAACAAAAAGAAAATAATATCGTTGTTTCTCGTTAAACGAATCCCTGTCATGTTACCTTCGAAACGTAGAACCAGATTTTTTCACGTTCCTTTGGTAGTTCTAGTAATAAAAATTTTAATTCAAGTACTCAAATGCGAACTTTTGCCCCATAGTTTGAAGTTCATTTATTTCATGTAAATTCATGTTCACCATTTCACTCCATGCACGAAATGTGTTTCTTTCAATTTATGACATTACATGCCAATTCTAACACGGCCTGGTACTCTGCTTTAGTATACAGTGTATTTTATGAACACTTCCAAAACTTATAACAAAGAGCGTTACTGAAGTTGTCAAAATACATTGTGAAGTAATTACAGTTGTAAGTGTTACACAAACTACTTGAAAAAAAAAATACAAATATGCTGCAAAACTTTTGAACGGGACTGTAATTTTAATCTAACCTCCGTCAGTATGGTGATGCATTATAAGTTTGAATTAACAAACTTAGCTATGAAAGACCCCCAAAAAAGTACAACATAATATTCCCAAAAACTTTCAAAGGTTGACATGAATATGGCGATTTCATTTTTAAAAGGCGAACACACTGATTGCCTTATAGAGCGATTCCAAGCAACAGCATCAAAATTAAGGAAAATTTTTAATTCATGATTTTCTATTGAACTGAAACTTTGCACAGTTTTTCAGTTCCATCTAAATCGCCATTTTTCGATATCAAATTTTTATTTAGAGCCACGACTAACTTTTCAAAAGGGTGTATGTGAAAATGGTTCAAAAACATTCAAAAATATGCACAGCAAAAACGGATTGTTCGATTGTTATGAATTTTTCAGCAAAGTTAGATAGCTAAATGGTGATTTCTAAGAAAATATACACTGTGAAAAAAAATCTATTTTATCATTGAAAAACATCATTTTTGTCACAAAAACTCAAATATCTCAAAACCCTATCTTTTTACCAACTTGAATTTTTTAGGGAAAACGGTCCATTGTATTAGCAATCTACCATAAAAATCTGGTGATGGTAAACTAATAAACAAAAAAGTTATAACATTTCAAAAATTTCACAATTTTTACATTTAGTAAAAAAAAATTTTCTGTGTAAATTATTTCGGCCGGGAATCGCGATTTGATGCTGATTTTATTGTTTAGCAAAGTTAGATAACTAAATGGCGATTCCTAAGAAAATATACACTGTGAAAAAAATCTTTTTTAACATTAAAAAATATCATTTTTGTCACGAAAACTCAAATATCTCAAAACCCTATCTTTTTACCAACGTAATTTTTTAGAGAAAACGGTCCATTGTATTAGCAATCTACCATGAAAATAAACAAAAAAGTTATGACAATTCA
Organism: Aedes albopictus; assembly: GCF_035046485.1. Taxonomy (NCBI): domain Eukaryota; kingdom Metazoa; phylum Arthropoda; class Insecta; order Diptera; family Culicidae; genus Aedes; species Aedes albopictus. Next base: position 71,699,165 of record NC_085138.1, on the reverse strand, counting down.
AACATTTCACAATTTTCACATTTAGTAATAATTTTTTTTAGTGTAAATTATTTCGGCCGGAAATTGAAGTTTGATGCTGATTTTATTGTTAATGGCCTTGCGTGAGTAAAACAAGTTGTTTTTATTATATATTATATATACATATAATATACTATGTACAGTAATGTTCCGATTTTATCACGCCCTCCGCGCATTAGTCGTTTATTCATTAATTTGCTGTTACATTTGAGGACAAGTGTTTTCCCTCTTCTCAAGATGAATGTTGAAAGCGTGTTTTGCAACGTTAAAAATATTGAAATGGGTATAGATGTTGAAGAATATTACAGGGCATTTTTGAAAAGGGGCGTAATTAAATTGTTTAAACAGATGTCGCTGATGGCAATTTCTCAGTTGTTGTCGTTTTCGAACTTCCTGCGCCCTGCTTTACCGATGATATACAGATGGCTCGTTTGTCAAATTCTAGACGGCAGGACGTGCAAATGCGTAATTTTGTACACAATGTGGACATTTGGGCATAACCAGTCTCTTTCAGTTTATCTATGGTGCTTTCGGTGAGATTTCGTAACTCTTTTGAACATTTTTTTTCATCAAACGGTCTACAAGAGAGCGTTGAGTTGAATACCTTTGAGAAAGCGACTGTTCATCTTGTTCGTTAGATTATAATAAACAAAATCACTTATTAATTTTAACTTACTTGTTTGGTGTTGGTGGCTGAAGAAAAAAAATACTATACAATTTTTAATATTCATAGCGGTAGTATTTTTTTGTTTTTTTTTCGTGAGCATTGTCAGGTATGTATACAGACAAACAAACGTAACACTGGCGAAATTTTCATTGACCACGCCTTCAACGATCATTTTGAATCTTGGTTGTGGCTTTCATAACAAGAAGAGCGCCCATCGTTTTTCTTTGCGTTTGACGTTTCACACTAGCGCCTTCTGATGACGATATTGCACAACGCAGTGTTTCGTGAAACATTTCCACCAGGTGGTGATAGTGTGAACTGTGCGATGAATTTTCACTAAAATTGTTCTAGGCGTTTCGTCTGTTTGTCTGTGGTATGTACCTCTTATGCATTTGTTGTTGTTGAAGTTACTCGCATTCTTCCGATCATAAAGTCTGTTCTCTACACACTTAATTTTGATTACCGAGTTCGGTAATTTTTTGACGAGATTAAAACTGCTGAGCACCGAACTCGTTCAGCAAAAATGCATTGTTTACCTTTTCCATACGATTTTGACAGTTGTTTTACTGAGCCTCAGTAAAATCGATTATCGAAACTACCGAGATCGTACTGCTGTTATAATCTCGTCAAAAAAGTACCGAACAGGCAATTCAGAAATAAGTGTGTAAGAGGGATTTATTTTGCGGATAAACTAGACGTATACGCGTATATAAAACTTTTATTATACAGCTTTTGTCTTAAAAATAAATTCAATTCCATTTTTCTTATAATCAACAGCTTTTCAACACTATCAAGGGATTTTTTCACCAGTCACGTACAATAAAAAGTATGACAATCTCAATATTTTTGATCACAACACTGGATCGCGTCTAAGTTTCAAATAGATACTATAGTAATTACGAATAATCAAACTAAAGTATCATGAAAACAATATGTTTAATTCAGGCGGTAGCCTTTACAATAAAATAAGCATCAAAATATAATTCTCGAAATAATTTACACAGAAAAAAAATTTTTTTTTTGTTACTAAATGTAAAAATTGTGAAATGTTTGAAATGTCATAACTTTTTTGTTTATCAGTTTACCATCACCAAAATTTTATGGTAGATAGCTGATATAATGGGCCATTTCCCCTAAAAAATTGAAGTTGGTAAAAAGATAGGGTTTTGAGATATTTGAGTTTTTGTGACAAAGATCATATTTTTTCAAAGTAGAAAAAGAAATTTTTTACAGTGTATATTTTCTAAGGAATCATCATTTAGTTATCTAACTTTGCTGAAAAATTTATAACAATCGAACAATCCCTTTTTGCTGTACAGCTTTTAGAATATTTTAGAACTATTTTCGCATACACCCTTTTGAAAAGTTAGTCGTGAGTGAATATGAAGGTTTAATATCAAAAAATGGCGATTTATATGAAATTAAAAAACTGTGCAAAGTTTCAGATATTTTTGAAATGGTCGCTCAGGATCGACTGACATGACTCCGTGGAATTCCTCCATAATTATAATCGATTTTCTTCCAAAAATAGGTAAGTTCAAATCCTTTTTCAGAACGATTTAAAGGTGCATACTACATATATTATACATAATATGAGTTTCTATACGAAATCGTCATTGCTTTAAATGTTTCGTTACTATATTGATGCTCTAGATTCAGAAATATAGTGTTTACTTTTGCCCCACAGCTACTGCGAACTTTTGCCACACTGTCGAGGCTTTAGCAATGTTCCTTCCTACAAGAAACACTGGAATCTTTTTGTTTATTCGAGTGCACCTCTCGAACTACTATGAATGACGATTCTTCGACATCAAGAGATTTTGTAAATCTTCTTCTTTCGATCATTACAAATTATTATTACAAAAGGTCCAAAAATTACATCAAAACAGCTAGAAACACATTTGTTTACATAACTCTGCCACTACATAACGAAATCATACCAGTTTTTATTGACGAGTATCTGGCCTGACAATGTGTCGAATCCATACAAGTTTGCCTGGGTTTTTAACTTGTGCGCAGAGAAAGACCCACTGCGAACTTTTGCCCCGTGCGAACCATTGCCCCGCATTACTCTGTGTAAACATAAAAGAGATTTTCACATGAGGCGCTGAATTTCGTTAAGGTAACTTGTATCACTCACCTTTAGGGATGATTTGTGAAAAAATGCCCGAATTTTTTACGTTTCTGAAATGCTCAATGTATTAGTTGCTATGGGAACAACTTCCCCTTCGATCGTCTTCGTTCGTGGATTTTGTTAGATACGGTGTTTGGTAAAGTTACGCGTGAAATCGTTTTTGATCGATTGACGTTTCCTCACTACCGCCATCAAGCCAGCAGCGGGTTGTGAAATGCAACCTGATTAGCATTTGGCGATTATTTTTTTGTGACGATGAATATAACAGCAAAATGTTCCAAATGATATGTCTGTTTGTCGGTACTAAAGCAATCTCAACAAATCAAACCATTTCAGATTCCTGAGGTGTAAAAATATACAGTAGGAAGTATCAAAGTTATATGGGAAAATGAAAATTATCGCATCAACCTCGGACAAAGTTTTTTCAATCCTCTTTTGCGTCTAAAACTATTGGGAATTTTTTTATGGTTTTATTGCTTGCATTTTTTGTCAAATATTACATGAATCTTGTAACCTACGATAATAGAATATAGCCTAAAGTGGGAAGAAAAAACTTTGTCGAAGACCGTTCAGTCATCTGTGATTGTGAAAAAAGTTATATCCTAGCTTGTCTTGATGTTGATCGGCCTTCAGTGATAGTGAAGGTGCTCATGCAGTCAACTGAAAATTCTGATATTTTTCAGCTCTACGTTTAACATAACGTCGAAATATGTTCCATTAATAAGTTTCCCAATTTTTTTCAAATTATTGCTTTACTAAATAAAGTATTCTCAGGATTTAGGAACAGTTTAGATTACGTCGACGGAAAGATCATGCTTCAGAATGATGGCCCATGCACAGAAATTTTCTAAACAAAGCAAAAATGGAAGATTCCAAAAACCGGGACCGAATTGTAGACCACCCGATAGGTATTAGATTGTCCGCATCACGACGGTTTCAAACCGAACAGACTCAGTATATACCAAAACTTCCGTATGACATTTTTGAGTTTAGCAAAGCCATCTTGGCAAGGAAACCCTGACCTTGAAAATCATAAACTAGTGTTTTCGATTTCTCCAAAAGACTGCAAAGACAACATTCTGAAGCAAAACTATCCCAGTCGTATCCCGACCAAGGAAAGATCATGAGTACATGTTCGACGAGAAAGGCACTATCACCACTAGGTGGATTAATCTGGGTTTTTCGACTTTAATGTCGTTTGAGAGAAGTCAAAAGCTTGTACATGTACTTCCAAGTTCATAAACAATACAAGAGTAACTTTTTGGAGAATTAAGTTCAACGAAACCGGAATTGAACCAAACTTGAACTTCTGAGTTCGTTCTTCAAGTGTAATCCGAACTTTTGGTTGCTTGGGTTTGGTTAACTTTTATACTTGGTCACCTCCAGCGGGACATCTGGAACCGGTTCCGGAATACTACCGATTCCAATATGGTCTGAGAATGTATTCCTTCTTATTGTTCATCAGGGTATCGAAAAAGCTGCGGTTTGATATGCCGCATGCATGGGTTTAGTGCACTTTTATGTTTGGCCACTTCCGGCGGGACACCCGGAACCGGTTCCGGGACACTACCGGTTCAGATATGGTCTGATACCATTTTTCTGCTTACCGTTCATCAAGTTATCGAAAATGCCGTAGTTTGATGTATCGCATGGATGGGTTTGTAGCGTTTTCATATCTGACCCCTTCCTGGGGTACCGATCCGGAACACCTAAATGGCCATAACTCCGGAACGGCTGGACCGATCCAAACCATTTTCAATAGGAAACAATGGGACCAGATTCCCCGTCGAATGAACCGTCGGTCATTAAAATCGGTTAAGGTTTACTGCCAAAAAGTGATGTGAGTTTTTTTGTACACACACATACACACATACACACACACATACATACACACACACATACATAGTAATGAGGAGACACCAGAGCACGTGCTTTTCCACTGTCCCAGATTCAGGGCAGCACGAGACGGGATGTTAGCGGAGAGTACCACAAGCCTTAGCCCCGACAACATTGTAGAACGAATGTGTCGGGAAGAAAGCACCTGGAATGCGGTGAACAGGGTTGTAGGACAGATCCTGTCGTCACTGCAGCGGAAATGGCGTGAAGACCAAAGGGCATCGGATCGCGATCGGAGTAGGCTAGATCCACCGTCGGGGACTAGTCCGAGTAGTCGTAACGCTCTGGTCTTGGGTCGTCGGGGCGCCGGTGAACCGGAAGCCACCCTCCAACCGGAATCATCGAACCGACCTCGGCACCTGACTGGTCGGGATCAAACCACCGTGTTCGGGAGAACTTCCATCGCCGGGGAACTCTCCGTCGGAGTAGGCTAGCTCCACCGCCGGGGACTAGGACGAGTATGTCGCGAGAACCACCAGTGAATGGTCGTCGGGGCGCCTGTGAACCGGAAGTCACCCTCCAACCGGAATCGCAGGACCGACCTCGGCACCGATCTGGGAAGTATCGGTTCGGAAGATCTTCCATCGCCGGGGAACTCTTCGTCGGAGTAGGATAGATTCACCGCCGGGGACTATCTGAGTAATCAGCGCCCGTGGAAAACCACTGGTTCGGGTCGTCGGAGCGCCAGCGTACCGGAAGCCATCCTCCAACCGGAATCGCCGGACCGACTTCGACACCCTGCCAATCAACATCGAAGGAATACGCAACGCGAACAACGGTTTCGGGAGATATTCTACCGCCGGAGAACTCTCCGTCGGAGTAAGCTAGCTCCACCGCCGGGGACTACGCTGAGTCGCAAGAAACTACGTCGAATCAACCGGGTTCGAGTCGTCGGGGCGCCAGCGAACCGGAAGCCACCCTCCAACCGGAATCGCCGGACCGACCTCGGCACTCAACCGGTTCGCCCAGGAAAAGGTCAACGAACGCAGCGAGAAAGCCACCCGAAGTAGAATAGCCACCCTCCAACTGGCATTGCCGAACTGACCTCGGCATTCCACTGGTCAACTTGGAGAGCAGCAGCAGTATGTCAACCCGAGCAAAGCTTGACAGCAAATTGAAAACTAATTTTGATGTTGTGATTTTGCAAATTATGATAACTCAGGTTGTTGTCATTTTGGTCGTTTTAACGGTTAAAACATCAAAAATGAAAGCAGAAAAATGTTCCCGTAACAGCAAGTTGAAAACAATTCTTGCCATCAGTGATATCAAATTGATAACTGTTTTTGCTATCAGTGCGAAATAATGGAAAAATCGTTAAATGTATAGTTTTTCGAATGATATGAAAACTTAAACGCAATATGTTAATTGCACTGATGATATAACATTAGTTGTATTATACAAGGTCACCTAGAAGTTTTGAAATTACTTAAAAACTTTTATATCTATATATATAAAAATGAATTTCTGTCTGTCTGTCTGTCTGTCTGTCGGTCTGTCTGTCTGTCTGTCTGTCTGTCTGTCTGTCTGACCGCTATGGATTCGGAAACTACTGAACCGATCGGCGTGAAATTTTGTATGAAGGTGGGTTTGGGGCCGGGGCAGGTTCTTAGCATAGTGTGAGAACCCTCCCCCCGCTGGAAAGGGGGGCTCCCATACAAATGAAACCGAAATGTGCTGAGAGAAAAGCTCAACAGTCAAAAGCAACAAAACCAATCTAGAGTGCGGTGCTCCAGTGACCGCAGTCCAGTGACATTTGACAAATTTGAATTTGAATGTTGAGGCAAATACGGCAGTGGCTGGCTAGGTGGGCCCCGATAGCCACAGAGGAAAGGCCGGGGGTTTCTGACCCAACGGGTGCGACGACGGCTTCGTCCCGAAGTACCAGGCCCGCAATGGCAGGCGCTTGGCAGCGGGCAGCGTGGGTGGCGAACAACGGCGGGGCGACAACGGTGGTGGCTGGCAAGGTTGTCGTCGATAGTCACCGAGGAAAGACCGTGGTATCTAACTCCCGTGGTGTGCCGACTTCGCCCCGAGGAAACATGCCTGGGAGGACCGGGGGCTGCGCAACTGGCTTGAGAGGGCTGCCACCAACCGGCAGGTTTCTGACCCCCACGGGATGAGGGTTACAACCCGACAAAACCAGCTCTGCTGGCCGGACGTTAGCTTACTCGCGCCGGTCTGCCATCCCTGCGAATGCTAACCGGCGAACAGGTCATGTACGGGCCAGACGCTGGAGCCTTGCAATGGCTATTTGGATTCGCACGGTACAACTAATCTTTCGAGGCACTTCCAGAGGGTGCACTGTCGGTTGCAAACGGTGGCAAAACCGATCGGTGACGCAATCGTGTATAAAAGGGTCGATAATTTCTGGAAATTGGAACTTCTCTAATTTGTAGTTGAATCTCAATCAACTTGCACGGTCGGGCATCTCCCCTAACCGAAATCGTGTGCCGATCGTGCCTCTATTTCCGCCCACACTCAGTAGGAGTTCAGTGGAGGTAGCTATGTACCATACTCGGGCACCCATTTTGCCATTCATGAGCGATGCGCTTCACGGTCACCTTAGTATTGACCGTTGGAAAATTACGCTATCTGGACAAATATTTCCCTACTTTTCCGCACTCATATATGGGTTTCTTCAAGACTAAAAACCTAGAAAATTTTATTGAATACTCTCAAAAAAAAAACCTGAATGAAAAATTTCTCGAAAAATTCCTGCAGAACCTTTGTAGGATATCATTGAGAACTCAAAGAGCAATGGAAAAATGATATCATTTACTAAATTTGTTGAGGTACGACATGAGGCATTTTCTTACGCATGTTTTGAGGCTTCATAAAAAATAACTTCGTTAGAATGGTGCATATCAGAAAAAAATTAAACAACATAGGAATCACAACAAACATACGACCTATTCAAATTGAACGCCAGATATATACCTTTAAATAATACAAAAGCAAGGTAGGTTGAAAGGACCAACATGATCTAAACCGAACCTGGGAGACTAACGACTACAATTATAACACCATCACCATGTTGCCAACGGACAGCGGTCACACGTCATAAATCCTTAGGAACTAAATTGATGTCCGACACCCGGTCTGGTGCAGAGAAGGTGTAAATCTGAACTCCATTTCAGGTTGATATATGACATTTTGAAATATATTAATAAGAAAATATCTCAATCTTGATTACGATATTCTTTATTACACCTCGAAACATAAGCTATAAAATCTTTGACAGTTCCAGGTAATTTGAAGGATGTAACATGAGCAAAAAGAGAATGGCAATAAGGTCGGCAAAGTAAAGATTTTTTTGTCTTCACCTTGCTCATGTAAGATCTGTCAAAATGACATGAGAACTGTCAAACATTATGAGGTTATGTTAGTTGGCATGCTGAAGAATGAGCCATTTTATGAAACACAGGCAAATAAACTGTTGGAGCAAGTGGCTTCATAAAACAGAACTGGTTTATTCCTGACAAAAGTATATTGCAGTTAAGTCTATATGAAAACCCTGCCTTTTCTGGAAAGGGGGAGCTCTCATACAACAGACATTTCTTCATTACTCGAGAATCAATCAAGCAAAGGGAATCAAACTTGGCATGTAGAGGTTTATGATGTCATCTCTATATTCATGTTACTTACATTTTTGGCTACAACACAGTTACAGCGGTACTTTACCCATTCACTTCTGTAATATTTTCCTACTGTTTTTAAAAAAGAAAAGAGATGGGTCCGACACTCAACATAAAATACAAAGCAAAAACCAACAAAAAAACATCGGTAACAAAACAGTGAAAAAAGCAAAAGGAAATAAATTTGGAATATGGAGGTTTGTTTTTAAGGCTGGAAATGTCAATAATATTGTGAGTTCCTTCTATGAAAAGCGAAATAACCATTATGCTGAACGTTATACAGCCGAATGAACAATATCCCGAACGGACATTAGGCAGCATGGTTATTTAACCAAAATGCCACCAGGCAACATGTACATCATTCCCGCATTGTAACACAGGTTGTACTTCCCGATATTTATGCTTCTCACTCCATCTGAGAATTTTTCTTCTTTTAATATTAATGCTGTTTTTTCAAGTCACGCTGCTAAATAGTTGATTTGAGACTGTTCCTTCTTTTAAAAATAAGCAATTCTTTCGCATTACACTCCGGGACCTTCTAGAAAGAAAAGATCGACAAAAGATAAAATTTATTCAGATAAATGAACACAAACTGTGTGTTTCCCAGGTAATAAGAATGTACTGATAAAAGTTTCAATTTATTCTCAGTCAAAAATGTGGAGGTTTGTGAAGACCAGAAATGTTTCTATGGTGGTGAGTAAAGGTAAATGCTCTCATACTGGTAAAACATGACTCATAACTCAAAAATTAATCAAGCAAATAAAACAAAATTTGGCATGTGGAGGGTTTTGAAGGCAAGGAATGCTTCAAAAGTTGAGGGTCAACGACCCTTCCTTCATCTGAGAGCAACACCCCACCATCCTAACGAAACAGAACTAAAGTGTCGTAAAGAAAGATCCACAATTAAAATGGGACAATACATAGTTTGCCGGGTCAGCTATTACATTTTCTTTACGGACCAACTGCTAAAATTTACATCATACCTAAATGTTTCCTTCTTTTTTTTTTCGAGTGGCGCTGTTGTGTAGTTTATGGCAGTTGAACTGTGAACTCTATGATCGATTTGTCCCATTAAGATACATTGATAAAGAGTTGATTAGCAACCAAACCAACAAACAGCATTCTTTATCTGCGATTTTTCCTTCTTTTGAAATAGGCTGTTCGTTTGCACTGTTATGAAAGAGTGGGCCTTCACATAAAAAATCAACCAAAGATAAAATAAGATAAAGTCAAATGCCTCAAATGGAAGATAACGTGAAATCATCAACAAGATTTTTGAATTGTTTAATTTGTTCTCAAGTAAGAGCATTACCATTAAAAAAATAACAAAAACATTAGAAAAATTGAGAAAATATCAGAACAGAAGATATTTAAAACCATCAGAACTAAAGTGACGTAAAGAAAGATCCACAATTAAAATGGGGCAATACATAGTTTGCCGGGTCAGCTAGTTTATAATAAATTGAAGTGACAGCAAAACGAAATCAAAATTTGAAATCAAATTGAATCAAGACAATCTGATATTAAAATGTGATATCAATTTGCTGCTGATTACAAATCGTGTTATCGATTTGCTATCATTTTGTTGTTAGACTTTGCTCGGGAAAGCTCACGAGAGCGCAGCAGTTAAAGCTACGTGATTAAGATAAAGCTCATGAGAGCGCAGCAGTTATGTCGGAGATAAAGTCAGCGATCTAGCGTGACTAGCTATCCCAAGTAACAATTCCATCGCTGATTGGTTTTGTTTGATTTTTATTAATGTTTTATTACAGCAATAATTAAAACTTGCAGTTTTATTACTGCTTTTATGAAAACCATTGATAAAATGTTTTATAGTATACTTGAAGACATCCATAAAGACAGATTTTAGGAGTAAACAAAACTTTCCGATATGTAAACCTCTTGGCAATCATTATTACCACAATAAAACTGTTAATACTCTCAACAGATGGCGATCCGTTCGATTAGTAACGACATCTGTTGGTGGAAAAGCAGAAACTACGACACTGCTAGGTTTATTGCGGTCATCATAAAAGTAAACTTGCTTTCGTTTTAAACCGTCGCCATATTGAAGAATTAGCTTATGTGAATGAAAAATAGTTAATTTTGCTTAAATTAGCAATGAATTGGTAGTTTACAATCATTTTCATAACATGCTCACATAAATCAACTCTCTCTGCTGAGTTTTCTTGTGATTCGAGATAGTTTTACTAAATTTACAAATTGATTTATTTCATTCCAAGATGATAATATTCACTATTTTCGAAGCGCATTAATTTTATGATTCTGCAACCCAAATATTCACGGTAAATTCGAATGCGCATAAGCCTACCAGCACAATAACTACTAAAATACTACTTTGAAATAATCGCTTTCTACTTACGAATGATGTATCCTCCTGAACTTTACGTTCCATCGAAGAAGCTTCTCTGCATCTTGAGCTGTCATAGTTCTTGTTGAAAAAAAAAACAACAACAATCGAGAATGGGAAATATTTCAACTAGGTTTTAAAACGGGTTTATTGCTACTCTTAATGCGGTTTGCAAAACCTCTCCGAGAGTGGTCCACTTAGCCGGAAGATGCTCTTAAAGAGGTTATCAAGAGGTTTTGATGTATGATTCAGTTTTATTGCAAGTTTTATAAAATTGGTCATGAAGATCTCTTGTAGAGCCGAACAAAACTTAAAATGTTACTTGGGATGCCTGATAACCAGGCTTGACAGAAACTCCCTCGCGAGAAAATGAGGAAGCGATTTTGGCGATTTTCTGAGGAGTGAAAATAAAACTCAGAAATCACAACGCAAATCCTCAGCAGCACCGAGCGCGAGCTTGCCGCGCAGCGAGGAGTTCGTCCAACACTCATAATTTCTTGTTGTGTTTCTCACGTCCACTCACACTCAAAAAGCTCTCGCGAGTTCCATTCCCATACAAAGAAAGACTCTCGAGGCGAAAATCGCACTCAAAACCCCGAAATAATCATCAACTCTTTTTTCGTTCCCCTCTTCCTCGCTCAGTTTTTATTGCCTCTCTGTTTGGGGTTCGTTCGCTCCCTCGCGACGAGGCAAAAGCAAAACACCGCTCTAGAGCATGTTGCAAAACTCTTTTGATTTCGAGGAGGATTATCAAGCCTGCTGATAACAAGTGAAGTGCATGAGCACAGCCCCCCCCGAAGTAGTCGCTTCTAGTGGAATCCGGGGGAAGCAGGCACTGTAGACCTTGGTGGAGGTTAGAGGCGTAGGGTTCAGAGTTCTCTTCTCTGTTCTGAGTCCCTCACGAACTGGCACGCGATGGACGAAATCGGTAGCACTGGTCATGCTTATCGAACGCGTGTTGGGAAGGCAGAAAGGCTTTACCACCAAGTAAAAAAAAAAAAAAACCCACACACATACATACACACAGACATCACCTCAAATCGTCGAGCTGAGTTGATTGGTATATGTGACTCGACCCTCCGGGCCTTCTATCGAAAAGTCATTTTTGGAGTGAACATATAGCCTTTCCAGTACACTTAGTGTACGAGAAAGGCAAAAACGTCACATCATGCTCCAATTTATTGGCATTTTCTTCTTCTTCTTATCTTAATCTTTCTGGCTCTACTGGTTTAAGCTGGAACCTGGCCTGCTTCTTTTTGAACAAGTGCTTTTAACACTTCCACTGTTGTTGGTTGAAAGACTTTCTTAGCGTGTTCCATTGCATGAAGGTACCGATCAAAACGGGAATCGATAATGCCATTTCCGTAAAAGTGATCCAATGCCTATTGCGCTAGACTATCTTGAGACTCTTATTAGTTTTAAATATTATAATTTCAATTAGGTATTTTGATCAATTTCACAGGGCATGACGGATTTTTCACATACATTTTAATTTCAACCTTTCAGGACGCGCGCCTGTACGATGCTAAAACTGCACCACGCTCGCTCTGCATATGACGAGCGAGGTTTTCAGGTAGTATTATACTATTTACAATGGCGCGCGTCTCAAAGGGTTTAAGATCGTTGAGCCTGAAACTTTCCTTTTGGCACCTGCACTATTTCACAGCTCTTACCTTGGGCATCGTAGAGGTACCGATCGTACCCATGGTACAGAGCCTTCAGCACCAGCGCCATCTTGTTTCACACGTTCTGCAGTCAGTCAGTCAGTGGCCCGCGCTGTTCCGGCACCGATTCGATTGAGCCCACTAATCGCACTGGTTCCAATTGCGCCAACAACGTCGACGACGTTCGTCAGGTAGCGCGCACTCGCGTCGTCCACGCCAATCAATTCAAATTAATTCTAACCGTTGGGACGATGTTAACGTAGGTCAACGATGCACTGCACTGCGAGCGGCCACCGGTCAGCGATATCGTTTATAAGCGATTTACGGTTTGACACGGACTGGTTTGATTCCAGCCATCGAGGTGCGTACCATTTGCCAACAATATGGGACTTTTATTGGAAGGAATGATAATAATTTGCTATGAATGAATACATTATTATAGCGATATTGGCCATTTAACGACCATGAACCGATTACCAAAGCACTACTGGCTGCACTTGAATTGTTTGATAATTAGGCAACATATCATTGACGCGTCGTGCTGGGTGGGACAGATTAAACCACTCTGACTTCAATCGTATTTATTCATTTAAACATGGCTTAAACTGCTATGATTAATGATAATCGTTAACTCATTAACGTACACTTACAATTACAATTAACGCGGTATTTTATCCACAGCACCTCTCAAGAAATTCAGAAAATGTCAGCTTCTTGCAATCCAAAATGCTACCTAGAATTAAATTACAAGCCCAGCATTTTTCCTCTACCAGGAATAAAACAGCCATCAAGTTTAGTTGCCTCACTAAAAGTTTCGAAGAAACGTCCCTGACTCATCATCAGTGCAGTGCATTTGCATCTCCTTCCTGCTAGACCCCTAGGCGGTCGCGCTCTTTTGGTTGTGCAAATTGTGTGATTCCGGTGGACAGCAGCTTTCTCCGTTGCCATGCATAATGCAGCAAGAGCTCGCTCAACCTTGACTAGGAGAAAAGTGTAGAGGTACTTTGTTGCTTTAGTGAGAATGATGTTGGAAGCGGCAGAAAAGGAATTAGTAGTAACATCGCTCTGCTTCTGCTCCTCCCCTGGTTGCTGTAATGGCAATAATAATTTAATCCCTTTCGTCGTTGGAGTTGGAGTATCGTCGGTGCTGACTGAGTGACACCAAAGCAGCCGGTTTTAGTTGCCGAAACGGGATACCATCCAATTAGGGTATCGTTCTGAAGTCACATTTCAACAGTATTGTTTCCATGGTAGTGAGAACATCGTCGTTTTTCCGCGCCGAAGCACATTCAAATTTGTTCTCACAAGTTTAGGTAGGTTCGGAGCATCTTCAAGATGTGACGGTGCCGCATTGAAATTTTATCTTGTTCGCATTCATAATTAATGTAGGCGCTCGCTATCAAGACTATATCCAAGCAAGGATCGTTAATTGATTTCATTCATCAATTAATTAATCAACGACGACCGACTTCAACCAGATCCACCGTCTTCGAAAGTGATGGATCTACTAATTTGTTATGAAGGCTATAGTGTCCGTTGTTTGAAATGGAACATGAAATTCAAACGATTGATCACTGCTGAAAGGTATTTTGTGTTTTTGAAGAGTGCCTTTGTATACATTGAGTGAAAAGAGAAAGCAAAAGTCACTTGGTTTCAATAGATGTAGGCTCGATTTCTTTAATCTTTTAAGAAATACCCTTCCTACCGAATTGAAAGTACATCATCGGATTTTTTTTCTGAACTGAGTATTTAAAAACAGAAAAAAAATTATTTCAAAAATTCTCAATACATAAGAAATCCCTGGAAGAATTCAGAAGCATTTATAAGAGAAATCTTCTTAGGAACCACTTTAGGAATACCAGAAAAAATCTCTGCATATAATTCAGAAGAAATCCCTAAAGAAACCTCAGAAGAAATCCCTGCAGGAATCTTGGGATAAACATCGAAAAAAAAAAACCCGGAAGAATCCCCAAAGGAATTTCTAATCGGATCTTGGGAGGAATACCTGAATGAATTCCGGAAAGAATCAAGAAAGAAAAAAAATAGAAGAATATCAAAAAGAATCACGATAGAAATTACCAAAGAAATCTCTGGAAGAATCCATGAAAAAAAATTGACAAATCATGGATGCAATCTCTAGTCTAGTCTAGTCTAGTCTACACATACACAGCCATTCATTGAAAGAATCCTGGAAAGTTATGAATCGACTACTTCCATCATTTTTCTTGTCATTATTAATGATTGCAGTACATCGAAGATGCATTACAAGCATTAAAGCGGCTAGGCCTACTGTGCAGCGTTTTCAATTAAATAATAAAAACAATGAGTGGGGACATCTCGTACCAACCGCTCAGTTTATGAAAACGAAAAATATGGTGAATATCTGTGGGGGTGACGAAGCTTAGAAGGTTAATGTCACCCCTTGGTCCTTGATCCTTCCTGGGATGGAACACAGGTTTTTACTCCGTGTTCTGGCCCTAGTGCCTAGGCTTAAGCGCCTTTGCTCGCTCTCTGAAAATAAACTAAAACGTTATGGTCCCCTAACCCCTCATTGATGACTCATTTTTTAAATATAAATTAACATAATATTAACATATAAAATGTAAAATAACATATATATTAAAAAGGATAGATCTCACCGAATGAAATTGTCCAAAACATTGTGCCAACAAAACTCAAAGATGGCATGAGCATTCCCTTCGCTTGATTTTGAAGCATTTCACCAGTATTTGTCTTTTTTCTCCTTTAAACTTTTTGCCTTTCTCGTACACCAAGGTGTACCGAAAGGCTATATGTTCACTCCAAAAACGAAAATTTTATAGAGCCCTCGGAGGGGTCAAGTCTTATATACCAATCGACTCAGCTCGACGAGTTGAGATGATGTCTGTGTGTGTGTATGTGTGTGTGTGTGTATGTATGTGTGTGCGTATGTGCGTGTGTGTGTGTGTGTGTACAAAAAGGTCACCTCATTTTTAGATAGTAAATATCAACCGATTTCAACGACCGATGGTTCATTCGACGCGGCATATAGTCCCATTGTTTCCTATTGAAAATGGTTCAGATCGGTCAAGCCGTTCCGGAGTTATGGCCATTTAGGTGTTCCGGATCGGTACCCCAGGAAGGGGCCAGATATAAAAACGCTACAAACCCATGCATGCGACACATCAAACCACGGCATTTTGAATAACTTGATGAAAGGTAAGCAGGAAAATAGTCTCAGTCCATATCTGAACCGGTAGTGTTCCGGAACCGGTTCCGGGTGTTCCGCCGGAAGTGGCCAAATATGAAAGTGATTTAAACCTATGCATGCGACACATCAAACAGTTGCTTTTTCGATGACCTGATGAACAGTAGGCAGGAAAACATTGTCAGACCATATCTGAACCGGTAGTGTTCCGGAACCGGTTCCTGGTGTTCCGCCGGAAGTGGTCAAATATGAAAGTGATTTAAACCTATGCATGCGACACATCAAACAGTTGCTTTTTCGATGACCTGATGAACAGTAGGCAGGAAAACATTGTCAGACCATATCTGAACCGGTAGTGTTCCGGAACCGGTTCCTGGTGTTCCGCCGGAAGTGGTCAAATATGAAAGTGATTTAAACCTATGCATGCGACACATCAAACAGTTGCTTTTTCGATGACCTGATGAACAGCAGGCAGGAAAACATTGTCAGATCATATCTGAACCGGTAGTGTTCCGGAACCGGTTCCTGGTGTTAAATATGAAAAATGAACCAAACCCATGCATGCGACACATCAAACAGCGGCTTTTTCGATAACCTGATGAACAGTAGGCAGGAAAACATTCTCAGACCATATTTGAACCGGTAGTGTTACAGAATCCGTTCCAGATGTCCTGCAGGAAGTAGCCGAGTATAAAAGTTAAACAAACCCTCACATGCGACGCATCAAATTGCGGCTCTTTAGGCAACCTCATAAACCTTCAGCAAGAAAATAGTTTCAGACCATATTTGGATCAACCGATAGTGTTCCGGAAACAGTTCCAGGTGTCCCGCCAGATGTGGTCAAATGTGGAAGAGAACCAAACTCATGCCTGCGGCACATTAAACAGCGGATATTTAAATTATTTGATGAACGGTTAGCAAGAAAATAAGCTCCGACCACAACTAAGATCTCTTTAAAGACTACCGATAGTGTTCCGGATCCGATCTAGAGTGTCCCGCCAGAAGTGGCCAAATGCCAAAAGGCACCAAACACATGCATGTGACACATCAGATAGTGGCTTTTCAGATAACTTGATGAACGGTTAGCAAGAAAATAGGCTCAGACCACATTAGACAATATCGGTAGTGTTCCAGAACCGTTTCAGTTGTTACGCCAGAAA
Organism: Aedes albopictus; assembly: GCF_035046485.1. NCBI lineage: Eukaryota > Metazoa > Arthropoda > Insecta > Diptera > Culicidae > Aedes > Aedes albopictus. The sequence goes on along the minus strand of NC_085138.1, from coordinate 71,682,433 downwards.
TGGTCAAATGCACAAATGAACCAAACCCATCCATTAGACGAATAAATTCATGGCTTTATAGGAAGCCTGATGAACAGTTAGCAAGAAACTATTTTTAAACCATATAAGGGATAATCGGTATTGTCCCGGAATCGGTTCCGGGTGTCCCGCTGGAAGTGGTTAAATGAAAAAGTGATCCTAACCCATGCATGCTATACAACAAATCGTGACTTTTTAGATAACCCGATAAACGGTTAACAAGAAAATTGGCTCAGACCGCATTCAAAACTACCGGTAGTGTTCAGGATTGGGCTTCTCGGGTATCCTACCGAATGTGGCCAAATACAAAAGTTAACCAAACCCATGCATGCGACACATCAAACCGCGGTTTTTTTAAATAAGGGAACGTCCATAAATTATGTCACACAAATTTTGACAATTTTCAACCCCCCTTCCTCCTATGTCACACTTTTTGTATGAGGCTTCTAAAATTTTAGTATGGGTCGTCACACTTTGCCGAACAACCCCCCCCCCTCAAAGCGTAACGTAATTTATGGACGTTCCCTAACCTTAGAAGAAAATACCGATAGTGATGCAGAACCAGCATTGGGTGTTTCACAGGAACTTGGTGGTGAACAAAGTCAATGCAAGCGATAAATATGTGTAGATAAGAGTACATCATCTTGACTAAACTAAGACCACATATATACAGACGTCTCACTCTACTCACTAACCATCGTGCTTGTTTCAACGGTTGAATCAAATATAAATAAATCAAACCTAACTTTACCAAACACCTTATGTAACATAGAGTAATGAGGAGCAAAAGTTCGCACCTAACAGTCTTTATCAAATAACTATTAAACAAAAAGAAAATAATATCGTTGTTTCTCGTTAAACGAATCCCTGTCATGTTACCTTCGAAACGTAGAACCAGATTTTTTCACGTTCCTTTGGTAGTTCTAGTAATAAAAATTTTAATTCAAGTACTCAAATGCGAACTTTTGCCCCATAGTTTGAAGTTCATTTATTTCATGTAAATTCATGTTCACCATTTCACTCCATGCACGAAATGTGTTTCTTTCAATTTATGACATTACATGCCAATTCTAACACGGCCTGGTACTCTGCTTTAGTATACAGTGTATTTTATGAACACTTCCAAAACTTATAACAAAGAGCGTTACTGAAGTTGTCAAAATACATTGTGAAGTAATTACAGTTGTAAGTGTTACACAAACTACTTGAAAAAAAACCCTAATTAATCCACCTAGCAGTGATGGTGCCTTTCTCGTGCCATAAAGTATCCTTCAACAAAACACAAGTGATAAATTAAGTCCACTCAATATGGATACATTTTATATGAGCATGATCAAAATTTCAATTGTGGATTTTTTAAAATTCCGAATATCTTCCCCAACTATCCAAGGAGAACCATTTTACTTGGTTTCAGAGAATACATTCTAGAAAACAATCGCCGTATTTAATATTGAGGCATCATATAGATATTCAAGTAATCATTTTTTAAATCTTGACATATTTTCCATGCAAAATATACACAGCAGATAAATTTGTAATATCCTCTGACGTAATTTTTGGCATTTCCGAACGTATTTCTACCTGTTTATATCGTCGTTTTCCAACAATTATCACAGTCATCATGTTCTGTTCTGTTTAGCACCGGAAAATGTCAACGATAGGGTACTGGAGGTAATTTGGCCCGGGGCATGTATTTTGGCCCATCCTGGGTTTTTATTACATTTATCATAATTATCTCTACCAAATCTTGGTAAATGATTATTGGAAGTTCCAATAATCATTTGCCAAGATTTGGTAGAGATTATATGATATAGGGTAACCAATATAATTTGGACCCCCATATATTTTGGACCCCCTGTGTCCTATTATCACAACTTACACAGGTTTAATGATGAGATAACGGAAATTTTTAGAATCATTCGCTAAATAAGATCGCTCTGCACGAGCAGCAATCATTTCCTCACTAGAAATATCCTTATTTGCCTTGACATTATTTTTTACCAATCTCGTCATCCGTGCGACCGACGCATCATGTTTACAATAAGAGATTGCGGTGCTGAGGAAACTTGCAGATGTAAACAAAAACGTTTATCATTCTAGCGCATTAAATTCGCAAAGTTCGTCTAATCAGCCTTTGTCAATCAAGTAATTAGGATGTGATCCAGCATATTCAAGCAGCAAATTCTTCCAAAATAGTTTCAAACGAGTTTAAACACCGGGTGTCCAAAATATATCCTGAAGAGGGTCTAAAATATATTGGGGTTTTCAAAACAGTGAAAAGTGATCCCTCAAAAATCAGTTATTTTCATCAAATTTTCAGTCAGAAATGACCTTGCGGGTATTTTTAGCGGAGAGTGGAGGCTTATACGAACATACTAACATCATCATTATGTGTAAATACCCTCTGATTCTGTTTGATTTTGAATTAAATTCAAACCAATGTCCTCTAGGGGTCCAAAATTCAACCGTTACCCTATGTAATAAAAAACCCAGGGTGGGCCAAAATACATGACCCGGGCCACAATACTTCCACTACCCTACTCGCTTATTTTCGAATAGGATGAATATGGGAGCGTAAGATTGCTAATGATGGAACACACATCCTATATGAATTGTCTGTCGGTTTCATTCTAGCGATTGCAAGAACGCGATTTAAGAGTGTACTAACAAACTCGGTGAAATAGCTAAACGGCTGCGGCTAATTTGCTGCATTGAATGTGGTATCTTAAGAATATTTTTGTAACAATATTATTGCATTTTTCATTCGTTGATAGACTTTCGATCAAATCTTCGAAGAGGAAAAATAAATACTCACACGTCACTTTGCATGGCATCTAGCAACTGAATGAACCATGTATTCATTGTGCCAACCGAGAGAGTGCGTTCAATGGTGTTTTTTTAGCGGCGGCAAAACTCAATCTATGGGAAAAGCGGTGTTACAATATTTTGGTGGCATAAAATTTTTCAGGTGTGAGTCTTATACGGGGTAAAATCCGCAATAGGATCTGAATTATAAACGAACGTCGTTATGACGTCACGCGGGGAAAAGCATGCATGCAGCCGTTGCATGCTTTATACAACTTGTGTGAAGAATATGATATTTGCTAGGATTTTTTTATGATGATATATAAATGACTAAAAAAGTAACTAAAATCTCAACAGGATCATTTGAGGATTTTTTTTTATTCGGCAATGAATAGCATGCATTCATTTTGGGAGCGTTTAAACTTAAATCGATTATTTTCTGAAGATTATTGAGAAAATTCTAAGCTAATTGTGGAAACGGCCGACTGATAGGCAGAATTTATCCCTCTAAAATTGGCTTTTCGGTCCGGAAAATTATGAGCGGGGTGATTCTATTACATCCAACGTTTCGGCCCTTGGTTTGGGCCTTCTTCAGGGAGGTTATAGGGGTACCGCTACTTGTATGTCGCCGGTTGCTTGGCGTAGCGTTGTCGGATTTGGCAGCCAACACAAGACTAAATCTGCCAAATCCGACAACGCTACGCCAAGCAACCGGCGACATACAAGTAGCGGTACTCCTATAACCTCCCTGAAGAAGGCCCGAACCAAGGGCCGAAACGTCGGATGTAATAGAATCACCCCGCTCATAATTTTCCGGACCGAAAAGCCAATTTTAGAGGGGAAATTCTAAGTTCGGCGGCGTGATGAGTTTTAAGCTGGCGGCGTGCTGGAAAACCAAAACATCCGGCGGCGTAAAGTAATAAATCTCGAAGGCGCACATCTCTAGTCTTTGAGACAAAATGAGATGAATATAGGTACTAGGCCGAAGAAGGGGGTTTTACCCTATTTTATTTATATCCATCAATCTAATTGGGGACTACGAAGGTGATGATTTTGTTTGCGGTTTTCTGTGAAAAAGTGAAGAAGGGAAGATTTTTTGCTTTTTTTTCACTCATACTCCCATAAGAAACCCCGTAGGAAGAAAGAGTGTTTCCCGGCTCATCAACCTTCGTAGTCGCGAATTTATTCGTTTCGGTCCATCCGAATGGCGCGGCACCACCCAACAACCACCCACAGCCACCCGAACCGAAACCGAACCCAACCAGTCAGCTGACGGTCCGCGCATCACCGCTGGCTGTGTGCGTGATCCTGATCCTGCCCGCGCGCACCAGACTTTCGGTGGGCAAACAACATCATTCGCGAGTGACAACCCTTTCGCTCGCACTATCCCAGCATTGATGTTGCATTGGTGCCGGTAGTGGGATGCAAGGTTTTTATATATTGTAATGTTGAGCATGACGTTTAGTTTGTGGAGAAAAGCAGAGGAAGCGAAATTTCAAAGGAATTTGAGGTGGCGGGGGATTTGTTTCCAGAATTTCTCACGGTGAAAAAATAATGGCCGCTCAGCCAGTTTTGACATCTAAGACTACCTTAGAATATGTAAATACCTTGGTGGGATGCACTTCAAAACTAGGCCCAGTTTCGCGACGAAACGCGGAAAGGCAGTATCCGCGATCAACTAGGTCAATATCCTATAGGAACGTAATTTAAAACGAAAACCTTCGGCTGCCTCCCGTCCGTCACTTAGCATCGCCATCGCTATCGAACCATGAATGGCAGTGAGGTGGGGTGCTATGCTCGGTCAGCCTCCTTCACCCAGCCCATGCACTCGGATGGGTTTGGGTCGGCGTCGAAGCGCTGGATATCCATGCCGGTTGTCCCATTTCGATGACGTATTACTAGGAGGAGGGGGGCAATCGGTCGTACGACTGGTTCGTCATTCCGAAGGGGCTGTGGGCTGTACCTAAACCACGTATACCAAAATTTGCCCCCCCCCCGTCGTTGACTTTTGTCCATACAAATTTTTTAAAATTTATATGGAGCGTAGACTTTGGCCAGGTTGCGTTGGATCTTCCTCGCGAGCATTCATTTTTGCATCTTCGCGATCCATTATTCACAAGCATTCGTTTTTTCATTTATGCTTCGCGAAGAACACTCTAGCAAGTCACTGGGAGCAGTGAACGAGGAAGTTAGTTGATCATTTGTGCAGACCACATGCGATGTCCATTCGTTCATGGTGCTCACTCCTTCCATCGTCCTCTTCGTTGCGAGTGCATTTTGACAGTTGCGTTGCGGCTAATCTGGTTGGGAAAGACCTGGCATCAGGCATTAAAATTCTACGCCGAAATCCGGATTTTCCGCAATCCTCGGTGATCGCTCCGGCTCCCCCTCTCAGTAGAAGGTGATTTTTTGAATCGAATTAGCCCAAGATCGCTAGAATCGGCGATAAAATGGCAAAAATATGACCATTTTTATTTAGCAGGTACCAGGGTACCATGTTAGCTAGAATGCCGTGCAGCGGGTGCCGTTCACGAAGCTGCTCGTGCGAATGGTTTTCTGATCTTCGCGATGAGCACGCATGATGCATCGAAGCAATCATGTCTTCGGGCGATGAAGTTTTTTTTTTCGAGTCGTAACGAGCGACGACGACGCTTTGTTGATGACGAACAAAGCTCAAGCATTGGCAAACCTGTTCACTCGCAGTTCACATGTACATGGCGAAGCAAAATTCATCGCCCTTCGCATGTTTCATCAGTGTTCAGCAACATTGTGGCCAGAACCACCCCCTTTCCCCCATAAAGTCTACTTGGTTCCCCTGTTTAAAAGTAGGAAACTCAGGACATGTTGCCATCATTACACTCATACGTGGTTCGTTAGTGATGGGTGACAACTCCAGGCTTTTTTTGCTTATATGTATAGCACGTTAGCGCCGCTCTTTCGTCGTCGTCGTTTTCACTCACATTCTCTCTTACTTTCGTTCTCGTGGTGTGCTGCGGCGCTGCGGGCTGCGGCGTCCGTCGTCGCGGTCGTCGCGCACCAACTTAAGCAGGCTGTTACACCTGTCGCTCGGGTGAAAAATGCTGGTCCGGATCATTCAATTGGCCATAATTCCGAAACGCCTTGACCGATTCGAATCATTTTGAATAGCAAACAATGCGGTAAAATTCCGGTTCGATTCGAGCTATAATCCGAAAAATGGGCCAATGGGAAGTGCCTTAAAAGTGAGTGAACTTATTTTGTTCACAGACACACATACATACACACATACAGACATCATTTCAATTCTTCGAACTGAGTTGATCGGTATATGTGACTTGACCCTCCGAGCCTCCTATCGAAAATTTTTTTTTTGAGTGAACATATAGCCTTTCAGTTCACTTAGGTGAACGAGAAAGGCCCAGATTAATCCACCTAGTGGTGATAGTGCCTTTCTCGTCGTATATGTTCTCACGATCTTTCAGTCGACGGAAGTCAAAACTATTTCATTGCTAACGTTCAGTAGGTTACCTAAAAAACCAGAATTTGATTTATCTAATGCATGGGTACAGATCACTTTTTCATTTGATCACTTCCAGTGGGACACCAACTGGAATTCTGGTGGGAACTGGTTTCGGGACACTACCGGTTATCTAAAATATGGTCTGAAGCTATGTTCTTACCGATCAACGTGTTATCAAAAAAAAGGGTCTCCAGTTGGCCTAGTGGTTAAGGCTATGGTTCGCCAATCCGGAAACGAGGGGTTCAATTCCCGTTCCGGTCGGGAACATTTTCTGGACTTCCTGTGCATAGTGTATCATTGTACTTGCCTCACAATATACAAATTTATGCGATGGCAGGCAAATAACTGTGGAAGTGCTCTGAAGAACACTAGGTTGAAGAGAGGCAGGCCAAGTTCCAATGCGAACGTCAAGCCAAAAAGAAGAAGAAATTATCACAATAGCTGCTATTTGATGTACTGTCAAACCCCGCGTATTCATCACTCTTTAATACGACACATTTTAATTTGTACCCCGCTCATCCGACATTTGTCGAATTAAAAAATGATCAAATGTCACAGTGTACCCAACTAACATTTTCAGCGCTATAAGCTTCAGTCATTTGCTTTCTGTTGTGTAACCATTGAGTAAAAGCAGTCAACGCTGAATAAAAAGAAAGCTAGTCAAATATAAATCGTAAGCTAATACACAACTGCAAAACAAGCATCATACAGCTAGCAAACTCGGTTTTCAGGAATTCATTGCTTGTCACTGGGGCTGCCTTTACTCCACCGTATTCCAACTCCAGGAGATTTCCCAGAAGTTGTGAAAACTTGAACACATTGAATAGGAGTCCCCACTAACAAAACAGCTGCTACTATACAGTACAATTCGTTATACTGACAAATCCCCAAACCAGTAGCGCTTTAAAGGCCGTTATGCGATTTCATTACGGCTAGAAGCTGTAATAAAGAAACTGTTGGTTTACCAACACGGCTTGTCGGATATAAACATTATTGTCAAAACAAACTTTAAGCGGGATATATAGCTACTACACAAATTCTTTACAGCTATCCATGTATGTGCTGTGAAATTATTTGGGTTGCTTTTATTGCACTTTAATTCAATGCCGGAAGATTTGCCGGAAGATGTGCAAATCGAGTAAGAGTCCCAGCCACTACAACAGCTGCTTTTATACAGTACGTTTTGTTATGTTGCCAAAACACAAAACAGCAGCGCTTCGTAGCCGTTTAAAGAACACTCTTTCAGCTAGAAGCTGTGAAGAAGAATCTGTTGGCGCAACCACAGCTTGTTCAATGTAAACATTATTGCGTTTGACGTTTCACAAGCTTTTACAGCAAGATGAAGTTGGGTAAGGTTTCTTGTGGCACAATTATGAAGCCTTGTCTGGAGTAAAACAAAACGAGCTATTTTCTATGTTATTTATATATAGCAGTGTGGCAGCGAGGACATCATCGGAACCAGTGGATATGGAGATCGGGAGTTCGATTCCAAGTAGCGACAAGTACTTTAATTATTCTATTTTAAAAGTGATAATTCCAGTTCCACATGTATTACGTCACGGTATCCATAACCTAAATATATTACATCGTTTAATTTGGGGATGCCGTAAAACTATTATTTAACAAATGCGAAAAGGCTGAAAAAGCGCCTTCTCAAGATGTTATTCAGTTAGTGGTTACATAGGAGCCGAGAAAAGAGCTATGACTAGGTGGCATAGAAGCTGATCGCACAGCATGTACAAGCTGATTACCCGACTAGATGGACATTACAAAATCATAACAAGCTGTGTTATTTTGATACAATAAATTTTTATAACAAGGGTTGCTATAAAACATGTACCGTTAGTAGTTAAAATAACAAAAATTCTAACAAAGTTCCCACAAGAAAAGAACAAAAATGTAATAACTTTTGCTATGATCATAACAAAAATATTACAAAACTTGTTTCATGAAATATGATAGAATTTAACAAAATTATAATAAATTGTGTTATAATTCCTTGGCAACCTTTTAGGGTAAAAACTATTTTTTATACACATTTTTGGGTAAATATTTTTAAGTGTGTTATTCTATTTTTATAAAAAGCAGGTTACATAAAAATAGTTTCCGGTACGTTATAAAATTTTCGGATCCGAACGGGATTCGAACCAAGACACCTAGCATTGGTAGCAATCTGACGCCTTTGCCAATGAGGCCATCACAACACTTCAAGAGGGCGGTGATAGAAGCATTACTGGTTCTACGTATTGGCAGTTTCCTCATTCAACTCCTTGTTTGTCAGACGCACACGAGCGGGGTAGTATGACGTCACATTGTGCTCGTTGACGTACATATAATAGACTTGAATTGTCGTTAGCGATTTTGTTTTAAGGAGAAACTTCAGAGAATACCAATATGGCTGCCGCAATGGCAGACTTGGACCCCTACTCACGTTTTCAAGAGCACCAATCTTGGAAATTCGTAAACAAATGCGCTCGATTTGGAAAAGCTGCCTCTTTTTGCAAGTGAGCAAAGCCAGGATAAACAAGTGCGGCTTGGTTCGAGGCCTCGTTCGTCAGATTTGTGCCTCTAAAGTTTGTATGCAAAGTTGCAATGGGATTTGTTGACGTTTCACCTTAATCTATCACAATTACATCATATGCAGATATGATAACAGCTGTAGATATAATTTAGTTATATTCCACATTTTGTTTTGTTTTAAGCAATGTAATGGAATCTATCACGTAAGAGGTGATCCATTAACTTTATCGTAACTTTTGGAGGAGGCAGGGAGGGTTGAAAATTTCCAATTTTATCCTGACGTACATAATAGATGCTCCCTAAGGTCGAAACAAAATAGGTAGAATAAACAAATTCCATGTTGTAATAATTTAGTTCCACTTTTGCTTTCTACATGTTCAATAACATTCACTACTTGGTATACTTTTTGGCGAAATTAGAACAGCAGTTCTTGTTTTGGTATTTATTGTATTCGATCTAGGGTAAAAGCTCCCTTAGTGGAGGTAGTACCAATAGTGGTGGTAGTGCCAATTTAGCACTATTTCGACCAAAAAGCTTGCAAATTATATTTTTAATAGATGCATCATAACTAATTAATAACATTAATTCAGTTTTATGTTCAGGATTTGCCGAAAAACCTATTTTAAACAATTATTTTCCTTAAATTTTTTACTCCTTTGCACCTATAGTGGTGGTAGTGTTCCTATAGTGGTGGGTCCCATAAGAATTCAATGGGATGCGCCACTATAGGAACCAATGTTAAATTTTACCTCCATAATAGGAACCGTGTACCTATAGTTGGTGCAAGTGATTTATTAGCAAAAACTGAAATAAACAATGGTTTTTACATTTTTTCTAGCAAATTTAAGTAAAAAACTACCGATTAACGTTTTCAGACTTGTTATTTTGTGGTATTATCCATTTTACTCAATTATTTTACTACTAATAGCACCACTATTGGTACATTTACCCTAATGTTTTCGCGTGTAAAGAAGCGAGGTTTTGTTATCCTCCAAGTTCCATCCTCCACGAATATTGTGCTATTTTTTTAGTACGATTAGTTATCTTCCCAAGCCATCCTCTAGGAAAATACTCAGAATGCATATATTCAGGAGTATAAGCAGAAAACAGTGAATTACTTTTTAGTACGATTAGTTATCCTCCAAGCAATGTATCAGGTAGGTATACATTTAGGGGTATTACGTGGATTTTAACGATCCGGCAGATCAATCAATGCATTTATTTTTGCAATTACTGCAATTTCAATGCAGATTAGTTTATGATAAATACAGACATACTAAATACAAAATTCAAACAATAAGCCCGTTTCCTGAAAGCAAAAACTCATACAACGGATCTGTAACTCTAAGCTTCAAGCATTAAAAATCAACATTCTGTATTTAAAAACTTTTGTCGTAATTTCGGGTCATATGGCTCCTTCCCAAAACAAATTCAGGACATGACCATCATACAGGATTCGTCCTTGGAGTCCTGCTGGTGAGTCCTGATGTCGGGAACTTATGCCACGGATCTGTAACTCTGAGCTTCCGGGATCATAAATCGACATTTTCTATAGAAATCATATTTGTCAATAGTTCGGCTCATATGGCTCCTTCCCAAAACAAATTCAGGACATGACCATCATACAGGATTCGTCCTTAGAGTCCTGCTGGTGAGTCCTGATGTCGGGAACTTATGCCACGGATCTGTAACTCTTAGCTTCCGGGATCATAAATCGACATTTTCTATAGAAATCATATTTGTCGTAATTTCGGGTCATATGGCTCCTTCCCAAAACAAATTCAGGACATGACCATCATACAGGATTCGTCCTTAGAGTCCTGCTGGTGAGTCCTGATGTCGGGAACTTATGCCACGGATCTGTAACTCTGAGCTTCCGGGATCAAAAATCAACATTTTCTATAGAAATCATATTTGTCGTAATTTCGGCTCATATGGCTCCTTTCCAAAACAAATTCAGGACATGACCATCATACAGGATTCGTCCTTAGAGTCCTGCTGGTGAGTCCTGATGTCGGGAACTTATGCCACGGATCTGTAACTCTGAGCTTCCGGGAACATAAATCGACATTTTCTATAGAAATCATATTTGTCAATAGTTCGGCTCATATGGCTCCTTCCCAAAACAAATTCAGGACATGACCATCATACAGGATTCGTCCTTAGAGTCCTGCTGGTGAGTCCTGATGTCGGAAACTTATGCCACGGATCTGTAACTCTGAGCTTCCGGGATCATAAATCGACATTTTCTATAGAAATCATATTTGTCGTAATTTCGGCTCATATGGCTCCTTCCCAAAACAAATGCAGGACATGACCATCATACAGGATTCGTCCTTAGAGTCCTGCTGGTGAGTCCTGATGTCGGAAACTTATGCCACGGATCTGTAACTCTGAGCTTCCGGGATCATAAATCGACATTTTCTATAGAAATCATATTTGTCGTAATTTCGGCTCATATGGCTCCTTCCCAAAACAAATGCAGGACATGACCATCATACAGGATTCGTCCTTAGAGTCCTGCTGGTGAGTCCTGATGTCGGAAACTTATGCCACGGATCTGTAACTCTTAGCTTCCGGGAGTCCTGCTGGTGAGTCCTGATGTCGGAAACTTATGCCACGGATCTGTAACTCTTAGCTTCCGGGATCATAAATCGACATCTTCTATAGAAATCATATTTGTCGTAATTTCGGGTCATATGGCTCCTTCCCAAAACAAATTCAGGACATGACGATCATACAGGATTCGTCCTTAGAGTCCTGCTGGTGAGTCCTGATGTCGGGAACTTATGCCACGGATCTGTAACTCTGAGCTTCCGGGAACATAAATCGACATTTTCTATAGAAATCATATTTGTCAATAGTTCGGCTCATATGGCTCCTTCCCAAAACAAATTCAGGACATGACCATCATACAGGATTCGTCCTTAGAGTCCTGCTGGTGAGTCCTGATGTCGGAAACTTATGCCACGGATCTGTAACTCTGAGCTTCCGGGATCATAAATCGACATTTTCTATAGAAATCATATTTGTCGTAATTTCGGCTCATATGGCTCCTTCCCAAAACAAATGCAGGACATGACCATCATACAGGATTCGTCCTTAGAGTCCTGCTGGTGAGTCCTGATGTCGGAAACTTATGCCACGGATCTGTAACTCTGAGCTTCCGGGATCATAAATCGACATTTTCTATAGAAATCATATTTGTCGTAATTTCGGCTCATATGGCTCCTTCCCAAAACAAATGCAGGACATGACCATCATACAGGATTCGTCCTTAGAGTCCTGCTGGTGAGTCCTGATGTCGGAAACTTATGCCACGGATCTGTAACTCTGAGCTTCCGGGATCATAAATCGACATTTTCTATAGAAATCATATTTGTCGTAATTTCGGGTCATATGGCTCCTTCCCAAAACAAATCCAGGACATGACCATCATACAGGATTCGTCCTTAGATTCCTGCTGGTGAGTCCTGATGTCGGAAACTTATGCCACGGATCTGTAACTCTGAGCTTCCGGGATCATAAATCGACATTTTCTATAGAAATCATATTTGTCGTAATTTCGGCTCATATGGCTCCTTCCCAAAACAAATTCAGGACATGACCATCATACAGGATTCGTCCTTAGAGTCCTGCTGGTGAGTCCTGATGTCGGGAACTTATGCCACGGATCTGTAACTCTGAGCTTCCGGGATCAAAAATCGACATTTTCTATAGAAATCATATTTGTCAATAGTTCGGCTCATATGGCTCCTTCCCAAAACAAATTCAGGACATGACCATCATACAGGATTCGTCCTTAGAGTCCTGCTGGTGAGTCCTGATGTCGGAAACTTATGCCACGGATCTGTAACTCTGAGCTTCCGGGATCAAAAATCGACATTTTCTATAGAAATCATATTTGTCGTAATTTCGGCTCATATGGCTCCTTCCCAAAACAAATTCAGGACATGACCATCATACAGGATTCGTCCTTAGAGTCCTGCTGGTGAGTCCTGATGTCGGGAACTCATGCCACGGATCTGTAACTCTGAGCTTCCGGGATCAAAAATCGACATTTTCTATAGAAATCATATTTGTCAATAGTTCGGCTCATATGGCTCCTTCCCAAAACAAATTCAGGACATGACCATCATACAGGATTCGTCCTTAGAGTCCTGCTGGTGAGTCCTGATGTCGGAAACTTATGCCACGGATCTGTAACTCTGAGCTTCCGGGATCAAAAATCAACATTTTCTATAGAAATCATATTTGTCGTAATTTCGGCTCATATGGCTCCTTCCCAAAACAAATTCAGGACATGACCATCATACAAGATTCGTCCTTAGAGTCCTGCTGGTAAGTCCTGATGTCGGAAACTTATGCCACGGATCTGTAACTCTGAGCTTCCGGGATCAAAAATCGACATTTTCTATAGAAATCATATTTGTCAATAGTTCGGCTCATATGGCTCCTTCCCAAAACAAATTCAGGACATGACCATCATACAGGATTCGTCCTTAGAGTCCTGCTGGTGAGTCCTGATGTCGGAAACTTATGCCACGGATCTGTAACTCTTAGCTTCCGGGATCATAAATCGACATTTTCTATAGAAATCATATTTGTCGTAATTTCGGGTCATATGGCTCCTTCCCAAAACAAATCCAGGACATGACCATCATACAGGATTCGTCCTTAGAGTCCTGCTGGTGAGTCCTGATGTCGGAATCTTATGCCACGGATCTGTAACTCTGAGCTTCCGGGATCAAAAATCGACATTTTCTATAGAAATCATATTTGTCAATAGTTCGGCTCATATGGCTCCTTCCCAAAGCAAATTCAGGACATGACCATCATACAGGATTCGTCCTTAGAATCCTGCTGGTGAGTCCTGATGTCGGAAACTTATGCCACGGATCTGTAACTCTGAGCTTCCGGGATCATAAATCGACATTTTCTATAGAAATCATATTTGTCGTAATTTCGGCTCATATGGCTCCTTCAAAAAACAAATTCAGGACATGACCATCATACAGGATTCGTCCCTAGAGTCCTGCTGGTGAGTCCTGATGTCGGAATCTTATGCCACGGATCTGTAACTCTGAGCTTCCGGGATCAAAAATCGACATTTTCTATAGAAATCATATTTGTCAATAGTTCGGCTCATATGGCTCCTTCCCAAAACAAATTCAGGACATGACCATCATACAGGATTCGTCCTTAGAGTCCTGCTGGTGAGTCCTGATGTCGGAAACTTATGCCACGGATCTGTAACTCTTAGCTTCCGGGATCATAAATCGACATTTTCTATAGAAATCATATTTGTCGTAATTTCGGGTCATATGGCTCCTTCCCAAAACAAATCCAGGACATGACCATCATACAGGATTCGTCCTTAGAGTCCTGCTGGTGAGTCCTGATGTCGGAATCTTATGCCACGGATCTGTAACTCTGAGCTTCCGGGATCAAAAATCGACATTTTCTATAGAAATCATATTTGTCAATAGTTCGGCTCATATGGCTCCTTCCCAAAGCAAATTCAGGACATGACCATCATACAGGATTCGTCCTTAGAATCCTGCTGGTGAGTCCTGATGTCGGAAACTTATGCCACGGATCTGTAACTCTGAGCTTCCGGGATCATAAATCGACATTTTCTATAGAAATCATATTTGTCGTAATTTCGGCTCATATGGCTCCTTCAAAAAACAAATTCAGGACATGACCATCATACAGGATTCGTCCCTAGAGTCCTGCTGGTGAGTCCTGATGTCGGAATCTTATGCCACGGATCTGTAACTCTGAGCTTCCGGGATCAAAAATCGACATTTTCTATAGAAATCATATTTGTCAATAGTTCGGCTCATATGGCTCCTTCCCAAAACAAATTCAGGACATGACCATCATACATGATTCGTCCTTAGAGTCCTGCTGTTGAGTCCTGATGTCAGAAACTTATGCCACGGATCTGTAACTCTGAGCTTCCGGGATCAAAAATCGACATTTTCTATAGAAATCATATTTGTCAATAGTTCGGCTCATATGGCTCCTTCCCAAAACAAATTCAGGACATGACCATCATACAGGATTCGTCCTTAGAGTCCTGCTGGTGAGTCCTGATGTCGGAAACTTATGCCACGGATCTGTAACTCTGAGCTTCCGGGATCATAAATCGACATTTTCTATAGAAATCATATTTGTCGTAATTTCGGCTCATATGGCTCCTTCCCAAAACAATTGCAGGACATGACCATCATACAGGATTCGTCCTTAGAGTCCTGCTGGTGAGTCCTGATGTCGGAAACTTATGCCACGGATCTGTAACTCTGAGCTTCCGGGATCATAAATCGACATTTTCTATAGAAATCATATTTGTCGTAATTTCGGGTCATATGGCTCCTTCCCAAAACAAATTCAGGACATGACCATCATACAGGATTCGTCCTTAGAGTCCTGTTGGTGAGTCCTGATGTCGGAAACTTATGCCACGGATCTGTAACTCTGAGCTTCCGGGATCATAAATCGACATTTTCTATAGAAATCATATTTGTCGTAATTTCGGCTCATATGGCTCCTTCCCAAAACAAATGCAGGACATGACCATCATACAGGATTCGTCCTTAGAGTCCTGCTGGTGAGTCCTGATGTCGGAAACTTATGCCACGGATCTGTAACTCTGAGCTTCCGGGATCATAAATCGACATTTTCTATAGAAATCATATTTGTCGTAATTTCGGGTCATATGGCTCCTTCCCAAAACAAATTCAGGACATGATCATCATACAGGATTCGTCCTTAGAGTCCTGCTGGTGAGTCCTGATGTCGGAATCTTATGCCACGGATCTGTAACTCTGAGCTTCCGGGATCAAAAATCGACATTTTCTATAGAAATCATATTTGTCAATAGTTCGGCTCATATGGCTCCTTCCCAAAACAAATTCAGGACATGACCATCATACAGGATTCGTCCTTAGAGTCCTGCTGGTGAGTCCTGATGTCGGAAACTTATGCCACGGATCTGTAACTCTGAGCTTCCGGGATCAAAAATCAACATTTTCTATAGAAATCATATTTGTCGTAATTTCGGCTCATATGGCTCCTTCCCAAAACAAATTCAGGACATGACCATCATACAGGATTCGTCCTTAGAGTCCTGCTGGTGAGTCCTGATGTCGGGAACTCATGCCACGGATCTGTAACTCTGAGCTTCCGGGATCAAAAATCGACATTTTCTATAGAAATCATATTTGCCGTAATTTCGGCTCATATGGCTCCTTCCCAAAACAAATTCAGGACATGACCATCATACAGGATTCGTCCTTAGAGTCCTGCTGGTGAGTCCTGATGTCGGGAACTTATGCCACGGATCTGTAACTCTGAGCTTCCGGGATCAAAAATCGACATTTTCTATAGAAATCATATTTGTCAATAGTTCGGCTCATATGGCTCCTTCCCAAAACAAATTCAGGACATGACCATCATACAGGATTCGTCCTTAGAGTCCTGCTGGTGAGTCCTGATGTCGGAAACTTATGCCACGGATCTGTAACTCTTAGCTTCCGGGATCATAAATCGACATTTTCTATAGAAATCATATTTGTCGTAATTTCGGGTCATATGGCTCCTTCCCAAAACAAATCCAGGACATGACCATCATACAGGATTCGTCCTTAGAGTCCTGCTGGTGAGTCCTGATGTCGGAATCTTATGCCACGGATCTGTAACTCTGAGCTTCCGGGATTAAAAATCGACATTTTCTATAGAAATCATATTTGTCAATAGTTCGGCTCATATGGCTCCTTCCCAAAGCAAATTCAGGACATGACCATCATACAGGATTCGTCCTTAGAATCCTGCTGGTGAGTCCTGATGTCGGAAACTTATGCCACGGATCTGTAACTCTGAGCTTCCGGGATCATAAATCGACATTTTCTATAGAAATCATATTTGTCGTAATTTCGGCTCATATGGCTCCTTCAATAAACAAATTCAGGACATGACCATCATACAGGATTCGTCCCTAGAGTCCTGCTGGTGAGTCCTGATGTCGGAATCTTATGCCACGGATCTGTAACTCTGAGCTTCCGGGATCAAAAATCGACATTTTCTATAGAAATCATATTTGTCAATAGTTCGGCTCATATGGCTCCTTCCCAAAACAAATTCAGGACATGACCATCATACATGATTCGTCCTTAGAGTCCTGCTGTTGAGTCCTGATGTCAGAAACTTATGCCACGGATCTGTAACTCTGAGCTTCCGGGATCAAAAATCGACATTTTCTATAGAAATCATATTTGTCAATAGTTCGGCTCATATGGCTCCTTCCCAAAACAAATTCAGGACATGACCATCATACAGGATTCGTCCTTAGAGTCCTGCTGGTGAGTCCTGATGTCGGAAACTTATGCCACGGATCTGTAACTCTGAGCTTCCGGGATCATAAATCGACATTTTCTATAGAAATCATATTTGTCGTAATTTCGGGTCATATGGCTCCTTCCCAAAACAAATTCAGGACATGACCATCATACAGGATTCGTCCTTAGAGTCCTGCTGGTGAGTCCTGATGTCGGGAACTTATGCCACGGATCTGTAACTCTGAGCTTCCGGGATCATAAATCGACATTTTCTATAGAAATCATATTTGTCGTAATTTCGGGTCATATGGCTCCTTCCCAAAACAAATTCAGGACATGACCATCATACAGGATTCGTCCTTAGAGTCCTGTTGGTGAGTCCTGATGTCGGAAACTTATGCCACGGATCTGTAACTCTGAGCTTCCGGGATCATAAATCGACATTTTCTATAGAAATCATATTTGTCGTAATTTCGGCTCATATGGCTCCTTCCCAAAACAAATGCAGGACATGACCATCATACAGGATTCGTCCTTAGAGTCCTGCTGGTGAGTCCTGATGTCGGAAACTTATGCCACGGATCTGTAACTCTGAGCTTCCGGGATCATAAATCGACATTTTCTATAGAAATCATATTTGTCGTAATTTCGGGTCATATGGCTCCTTCCCAAAACAAATTCAGGACATGACCATCATACAGGATTCGTCCTTAGAGTCCTGCTGGTGAGTCCTGATGTCGGAATCTTATGCCACGGATCTGTAACTCTGAGCTTCCGGGATCAAAAATCGACATTTTCTATAGAAATCATATTTGTCAATAGTTCGGCTCATATGGCTCCTTCCCAAAACAAATTCAGGACATGACCATCACACAGGATTCGTCCTTAGAGTCCTGCTGGTGAGTCCTGATGTCGGAATCTTATGCCACGGATCTGTAACTCTGAGCTTCCGGGATCAAAAATCGACATTTTCTATAGAAATCATATTTGTCAATAGTTCGGCTCATATGGCTCCTTCCCAAAACAAATTCAGGACATGACCATCATACATGATTCGTCCTTAGAGTCCTGCTGGTGAGTCCTGATGTCAGAAACTTATGCCACGGATCTGTAACTCTGAGCTTCCGGGATCAAAAATCGACATTTTCTATAGAAATCATATTTGTCAATAGTTCGGCTCATATGGCTCCTTCCCAAAACAAATTCAGGACATGACCATCATACATGATTCGTCCTTAGAGTCCTGCTGGTGAGTCCTGATGTCAGAAACTTATGCCACGGATCTGTAACTCTGAGCTTCCGGGATCAAAAATCGACATTTTCTATAGAAATCATATTTGTCAATAGTTCGGCCCATATGGCTCCTTCCCAAAACAAATTCAGGACATGACCATCATACATGATTCGTCCTTAGAGTCCTGCTGGTGAGTCCTGATGTCGGAAACTTATGCCACGGATGCCACTCTGAGCTTCCGGGATCAAAAATCGACATTTTCTATAGAAATCATATTTGTCAATAGTTCGGCTCATATGGCTCCTTCCCAAAACAAATTCAGGACATGACCATCATACATGATTCGTCCTTAGAGTCCTGCTGGTGAGTCCTGATGTCAGAAACTTATGCCACGGATCTGTAACTCTGAGCTTCCGGGATCAAAAATCGACATTTTCTATAGAAATCATATTTGTCAATAGCTCGGCCCATATGACTCCTTCCCAAAACAAATTCAGGACATGACCATCATACATGATTCGTCCTTAGAGTCCTGCTGTTGAGTCCTGATGTCAGAAACTTATGCCACGGATCTGTAACTCTGAGCTTCCGGGATCAAAAATCGACATTTTCTATAGAAATCATATTTGTCAATAGTTCGGCCCATATGGCTCCTTCCCAAAACAAATTCAGGACATGACCATCATACATGATTCGTCCTTAGAGTCCTGCTGGTGAGTCCTGATGTCGGAAACTTATGCCACGGATGCCACTCTGAGCTTCCGGGATCAAAAATCGACATTTTCTATAGAAATCATATTTGTCAATAGTTCGGCTCATATGGCTCCTTCCCAAAACAAATTCAGGACATGACCATCATACATGATTCGTCCTTAGAGTCCTGCTGGTGAGTCCTGATGTCAGAAACTTATGCCACGGATCTGTAACTCTGAGCTTCCGGGATCATAAATCGACATTTTCTATAGAAATCATATTTGTCGTAATTTCGGCTCATATGGCTCCTCAAAAAACAAATTCAGGACATGACCATCATACAGGATTCGTCCCTAGAGTCCTGCTGGTGAGTCCTGATGTCGGAATCTTATGCCACGGATCTGTAACTCTGAGCTTCCGGGATCAAAAATCGACATTTTCTATAGAAATCATATTTGTCAATAGTTCGGCTCATATGGCTCCTTCCCAAAACAAATTCAGGACATGACCATCATACATGATTCGTCCTTAGAGTCCTGCTGTTGAGTCCTGATGTCAGAAACTTATGCCACGGATCTGTAACTCTGAGCTTCCGGGATCAAAAATCGACATTTTCTATAGAAATCATATTTGTCAATAGTTCGGCCCATATGGCTCCTTCCCAAAACAAATTCAGGACATGACCATCATACATGATTCGTCCTTAGAGTCCTGCTGGTGAGTCCTGATGTCGGAAACTAATGCCACGGATGCCACTCTGAGCTTCCGGGATCAAAAATCGACATTTTTTATAGAAATCATAATTGTCAATAGTTCGGCTCATATGGCTCCTTCCCAAAACAAATTCAGGACATGACCATCATACATGATTCGTCCTTAGAGTCCTGCTGGTGAGTCCTGATGTCAGAAACTTATGCCACGGATCTGTAACTCTGAGCTTCCGGGATCATAAATCGACATTTTCTATAGAAATCATATTTGTCGTAATTTCGGCTCATATGGCTCCTCAAAAAACAAATTCAGGACATGACCATCATACAGGATTCGTCCCTAGAGTCCTGCTGGTGAGTCCTGATGTCGGAATCTTATGCCACGGATCTGTAACTCTGAGCTTCCGGGATCAAAAATCGACATTTTCTATAGAAATCATATTTGTCAATAGTTCGGCTCATATGGCTCCTTCCCAAAACAAATTCAGGACATGACCATCATACATGATTCGTCCTTAGAGTCCTGCTGGTGAGTCCTGATGTCAGAAACTTATGCCACGGATCTGTAACTCTGAGCTTCCGGGATCAAAAATCGACATTTTCTATAGAAATCATATTTGTCAATAGTTCGGCCCATATGGCTCCTTCCCAAAACAAATTCAGGACATGACCATCATACATGATTCGTCCTTAGAGTCCTGCTGGTGAGTCCTGATGTCGGAAACTTATGCCACGGATGCCACTCTGAGCTTCCGGGATCAAAAATCGACATTTTCTATACAAATCATATTTGTCAATAGTTCGGCTCATATGGCTCCTTCCCAAAACAAATTCAGGACATGACCATCATACATGATTCGTCCTTAGAGTCCTGCTGGTGAGTCCTGATGTCAGAAACTTATGCCACGGATCTGTAACTCTGAGCTTCCGGGATCAAAAATCGACATTTTCTATAGAAATCATATTTGTCAATAGCTCGGCCCATATGACTCCTTCCCAAAACAAATTCAGGACATGACCATCATACATGATTCGTCCTTAGAGTCCTGCTGTTGAGTCCTGATGTCAGAAACTTATGCCACGGATCTGTAACTCTGAGCTTCCGGGATCAAAAATCGACATTTTCTATAGAAATCATATTTGTCAATAGTTCGGCCCATATGGCTCCTTCCCAAAACAAATTCAGGACATGACCATCATACATGATTCGTCCTTAGAGTCCTGCTGGTGA